>NC_037673.1:146757754-146916210 GCF_003255815.1 Theropithecus gelada
GATGAAATGGAGCAGGCTTAGAAGTGAGCAGAGCACGTGGGGAAGGCCCTGGCATCGGGTCCCTCAGAGGAAGGTGTGAAGGAATGGAGGCAGGAAGATGGCCACCTCTCTCCCTGTCTGTGATGTGGACCATGGGGGCAGCCTCTGCGGCTGCTGGGAGCAGGGCCAGCACAGCCCTGCTCCTGTCACCTTTGTCTTTCTTCCCTATTCCCATCGCTCCTTTCAACTCTTCTTTCTTCTCTCTTCTTGCCTTCCCCTCTCCCTCATTTTTCCTCTTCCCTCCTTTGCATCCTTCCTTCTCAGTTCTCCATCTTTCTCATCCTTTTTACTTCCTTTCTGGTTTCCATCTCCCTCTCTTTCTGTCACTCTTCTCTCCCTCCCCTGCTGTCCTGCACTGTGCATGCGGTCCTGGGGGATAGGCAAGTCAAGGGCTGCAGGATCCCGATAGTGGAGAGATGGCTGGAGAGGTGGAAGAGAGAGGAAGAGGAGGGAGAAGAGGAAGAAGCTCCCTCTGAAAGTCTTACACATGAGCACACACATACCCCTCTGAGCCTTCTGGAGCCTAACTCAGCAGTGTGGGCACTGCCTCGGACAGGCACCCCCCACCTTCCTGAGGGTAATAGCCACTCTGCTGAGAAGGCATGACTGCTAATTCACCACCTCCCCTGAGCCCGCCGGGCTAGCAGCTGTGCCCGGTGGTGGCGGGCACTGAGGAGCAAGCCGTGCCTCTGCGGTGCTGAGAGAATGAGCCGATGATTGCATCAGGGGGATTGTTCCTGCCAAACTCCCCACTCCCCAGGGCCAAGGCAGACACGAGAGGCAGCACGTGTGCCCCCATCTGCAACACGCATGTGGCATTCGAGAGCAGGCCTGCATGCTATGGGCTGGTGGCCAGGGGTCGGAGCCCTGGAGGTTGCTGAACGCAGCCTTGACATGCCAGAATAGGGATTGGCATGTGAACACAGGCAGTGCCCCACGGAGACAGAAGGGATGAAAAGTGACCAGGGCTGGGTTCCTGCATGGGTGATTGCAGCCCCAGTGGCATTGTGACAGCCAACTCAAATCCCACCTTCCACAGCCCTCACACGTGCTCACACACATATACCCAAGTGCCTCAAGGTCCTGCAGGGCCTGGGCAGGTACCATAGAAAGCGTGCCATCCAAAGGATCCCCACGGGGCCTGTCCCACTAAGGGCAGTGAGCGTGGGGGCCAGAATTGGTGGAAAGTGGACCAAGAGAGAAATGGTTCTGCTGAGGGTCTGGGTGGAGGGGGACTGGGTTTATTCATTGCAGTAAGTAAGGCTGGGCCTACATGAAGAAGTGGGGACGTCAGGGATCAGGGAGCAGCACTGTCAATGAGTTCTCCCACACAGGAGGCACTCCTTGCAGGGGAGAGTGAAGCAGAGAGCCACGGGACAGAGGACAATGGCTACTGGGCCAAGGACCGCACAGCACTCCCTGCAGTTAGAAGACCTGAGTTCGAGTCCTGGAAGAGCTTGCAGGAGGTCTCCCCAGTGGAACCTCTACTTCCTCCTGAGAAAGATGGAGTCCAGAGCACTGGCCCTCCATCCAGGTGTGGGCTCTCTTGGCCCTTGGGAAATGGGTTACCAGAGCCCAGGACTCCACTGGCAGGGCCCAGCTTGGACAGGCTGCCCCCTGGCTCTGGCCCCTGTAGCTGGCAGATCAGCTGCCATCTGGTGCAGCCAAGGGAGAAACAGGGAGTCTCACCAGGCATCTCTGGGCTCGACTTCCCCAGATCTGTGGCCCGAGGGGCCGGAGCTGCCTCTGATCTGCCCTCCCTTCCCTCCATACCAGCACAGATGCTCAAATGGTACAAGCACCTGCCTGGCAGTGCCAGTTGGCAGCCTGTCACAGAGTCTAGACCCAGGTGCCCCGGCTAGAGGAAACTTGGGCCACAGGAGATGGGAGGGGGCTGGCGGGAGCCATGCTGATTGCTGGAAAGAGCAGAAATCACCACAGGCTGAGCCTGTCATTGGGCTTGAGTGCTCTGGGGCACCAAAGACCCTCCACTAATCTCAGGCCTAGGCCAGCCGTGAGCTTCTCTAGACCAAGTTGCAGGCTCAAGCTTGCGTGGGGCCACCGGGCTGTTTGCTGGATGCTGGGTTGGGTAGGACTCAGCTAGGCAAGCTCTGGGCTGGATTTGAGACTGGACCGAGACCTGAGGCCAAGTCTCCTTCTCAGGGCACCAGGAACAGGTGCCAGCCCCGACCCCAGCTGGTCTTTCTTGGTTTAGGTTGGTCACAGAGAGTAAGCCTCAGTGATTAGGGGACAGCAGAAAGGGCCATTCATGGTTCTGCACTTGTGGTGCCAAAGGGCAGGGGCACCGGGAGAGAAGTGGGGGCTGGAGCTGGAGGGTAGGCCCCAGGCAGGGCTGACTCAGCAGGCACGGGAGAGGCCTCCATACAACTCGTGCAAGCCTGGAGCGGCAGGGAAGCCTTGGCTCCATGCCACCCTGGAAAGGCCCCGCCCACACAGCTGGGACAAGCACCCAGCAGAGCTAGAGCACCCTGAGGAGTGGGCGAACTATGGACAGCTCATCTCCTAGGGTGTGTCAGGCCTGGGCCACCGCCCTAACAGGTGACTTACTTCTTCAGAGCCTCCCTCCCAGGCAGACTGAAATGCTGGAGGTCACTGGAATCCAGAGGCCTCTGCCTGTCCTGGCTCCTGCCCCACCACACAGCTGGGCATCAACATCATAGAGGCAGGGAAAGATTCTAGTTGGGGGAGGTGATAAGGGGTAAAAAGAACAGGACCAGGAGGAAGGGGCCTAGAGCATGAATGGTCACCTCCACCCAGCAGCCTCAGGCCAGACCCTCACTCCTGGACTCAGCCACCTCTGCGGTGGGGATGGAGCTCTGTAACTAATACCTGAACCCCCACACGTACCGCACCCACCCCACCCCACCCATCCTGCTCATCCACAAGCTGATGAGTCCTAACAGGCCTCCTTTGCCAGTGACAAAAATAACTATTTTCAAAATTCACAGCAGGGCTTTCGCCTACACACACTGCGCCGACTGGAACCTGAAGGGAGATATGCAGAACGCAGTGTACGGATGGAGGCGCACTAAGCGGCAGGCGGACTCGGCAACCCCCGTGGCCCACTCCCCACCACTCAGCCTGCCCCCTACCCCAACACACACACACACACACACACAGACACACACACGCACACTAGCCCAGAATGGCCAAATGGGAAGTGCTCTTAGATCATCACTGAACATAGTGTGATGTTGAGGCCCAGAGAGGGTCAGGGATGTGCCTGGGGTCACAGAGTGGGTCTGCAGCAGGACTCCCATCCCCCCACCTCCTAGCCAGGCTGTCCACCTCCTCTCCTGTTCACTTGGCCAACAGTGAGCTCATACCTGCCCCCAGGACACACAAGCACACACCCACACCTGCTCATAGTCGGACAGCACTGCATCCCTCACTTCCAAGTTATGACACTTTAATCAAGTTCACAAGCTCCTCTACAATCTGGCTTTGGCCAGTCTTCCAGAGCCTCATGAGGGAGGCAGAGCCAGGGCTAGCATCCCCACTCGCAGGTGGGGAAATCAAGGCCTAGAGGGGAAGAACTGTGCCCAAGGTCACGGGAGAACCCAGGTGTCCCGGTACTGGTTTGGGGGCTCTTCACAGCTGTTTCCACCACCCTTGGTGCTGCAGCCATTAATGGCCCAGCCAATTTCTCTGGGTACTGGAGGGGCCAGAAGAGGAACTTCACACTACAGTGCCTGACACCAGTCTGACCCGAGGACTGGCCTAGGCCATGTGAAGAGCCATGAAGGTCAACCCCCGACCCCTGCGCCTCCACCCACAGTGCTCAGGAGGTCCCTGTAGAGAGCAGTCAGACTGCCATGCTTTAGCTGGGGGTTGACTCCAGGCGGCCCTCACCCAAACACCACCATAGAGATCTTGTGTTAAGGAGGAAGCCCTTTAAGGGTTGTCAAGTGGCAAGGCCGAGGAACTCCACCGTGGCCCCAGGCTCCAGGGCCACACCAAAGAGTCACAAAGTCATTAGAGCTCATTTTACAGAGGAGGAAACTGAGGCCAAAAGCTCGTGTTGGTCACCTGAGGTCACAGAGCAAGTCGGTGAGGAGGCAGGACTGAGACACAGGCATCCCAGTCTGGTTTATTCCCACCCACCCCCAACCAGGTTCCCCACCCTGTTCAACCAAGGGACTCTACACCCTCCAACTCCCTGTAGATGGAGACGTGACAGGCTTATCCCTGAGAAAGAGCAGGGCCAAGCCGGAGTGGGGAAGAACATCTAGAGGACAGTTTTCTCCCTCCCCACCATCAGATCCGTTGGGACATCAGCCTAGTGTTGAGTTTACGGAAAAAGGATCGAAGCTTGCAAATCTTGCATTTTTTCTTGCGACGACCCCGGAAGAAGCTTCGAGCCTTCCCTTCCTCTTCCTCCTCTTCCTCATCACTGGCCCAAGGCCCCCACGCACCCCCATTAAAGTCAGGATGAGCCCGGGGGTTCTCAGCCGGGTAGCGCACCGGGATGGCTGTGCGGTTATATTCGGCCAGGCGAGTCAGCAGGGTGCGGACCACATCAGGCCGCTGGCCAGCCAGGTCCTCCCGTTCATAAGGGTCAGCACTGATGTTGAAGAGCCATACAGCCTGACGGACACTGGCCATTCGTTCCAGGTTCCACCAGCTACCCGGGAAAGTGGCCAGTGTCTGTGGCGGGATCCAATCGCCATAGCCAGGGTCTCCTGTCAGCAGCTTCCACTCACCCACGCGGATGGCAGCCTGCACAGCGGTGTTCCAGATGCCAAAGCCGCCCTCCAGGGAGCCATGCTGGGCATGGTTGTAGAGTGGGTCAATGTTGTGCAGGATCTCCGTGCGTGGTGAGGCCCGGCCCTCGCTGATGGCCGGCCATACATCGTAGCCATCTAGCCCATCAGCTGCTGAGGTGGTGCCACCTGCCAGACCCACCAGGGTCGGGTACCAGTCAGTGATGTGCATCAGTGCCCGGCTTGTCCGTTGCTTTCGCTTGAGCAGGGGACTATGGACAAAGCCTAGGCCCCGAACGCCACCTTCCCAATAAGTGCCCTTGCGTCCTCGGAGCGGCCAGTTGCTGCCCCCCGAGAAAGTCTGACCACCATTGTCACTGGAGAAGATGATGACACTGTTGTTGTAGAAACCATAGCGCTTCAGGGCCCAGGTGATGTTGCGCACAGCCTCATCCATGCAGGTCACCATGGCCGCATACTTCCGCCGGGCCACATTACCCATGGTGCGGTAGCGGTACAGGTACTCACGAGGGGACTGCAGGGGTGTGTGTACTGCCTGGAAGGCCACATAGAGGAAGAGGGGCCGCTGAGGGCTGTGGCTGGCCAGGATATGGCTGGCACGCTGGGCGTAAAGCATAGTGGAGTACTGGCCGCTGAGCCCCCAGGCCACATTCTCACCTTCGTGCAGGTCGAAGCCGCACACGCCTGGGCCATCACAGTTGTCATAGGTGTAATAGTCCACATTGCCCGTGAGCGAGCCCAGGAAGGTGTCAAAGCCCCGACGGGTGGGCAGACACTCCTTCCGGTAGAAGCCCAGGTGCCACTTGCCCACCATATGGGTGGAATAACCTGCCTCCTGCAGCTTCTGGGGCAGTGTCACCTGGTCCAAGGGCAGGCAGTTGGGCTGCCGTGGGCGGATGATGGAATGCTGGAGTCCTGTGTGGATCTGGTACCTGGTGGGGAGGAGGGGAAGGCACAGAAGGCACAGGTAAGCTACAGACCATTGCTCTGGCCATCCAGTCCCCAATACCACTGTGAGGTGGGCTGTGGTCCCAGCACTACCAGCAAAAATAATAGCAGCAACCACCAGGTATTATCAAATGTGCTAAGCACCTCAAATGCATTATCTCATCGAATCCTCAAAATCACTGGGAGTAGATCATATTGTCATTTTACAGATGAGGAGATTGAAGCTCAGAATGGCTAAGCCACTCAACTAAGATCACACAGCTAGGAAGTTGGAGAGTTAAAAGTTGAACCCAGGGTCATAATGACAATAATAATAGCTAATATCGAGCACTCGCTGTGAGCTTGGCATTACACTTAGCCTCTTATGTGAACTATCTTACTAAATCCTCACCACAAATTCGGAGGTACATATTATTGTTCCCATTTTCCAAATAAGGGAACTGAGGCTTGGTAAATTAAATTACTTGCTGGGTGACTCACATGGCTAGTAGTCGGAGTGGGATTTGTAACCCAGGCAGTCTGGCTCCAGGCTTCAGAGTCCCCAAGCTCTAAGCTATTAACTTGCTCTGGGGCCTAGAGCAAGCCCTGCTCTCCCAGGCAAACTCTTACTCACTCTTCAAAGCTCAGCCCAAATGTTATCCATGCTATAAAGTCTTTCGTAACTCTCCCAAAGAATTAGTCACTTTTGCTTCTGGGTCCCCCTAGCATTTAGCACACACCATCGTTTTCTTACTTGGCCGTGGGATTATACTCGTTTGCACATGCTCTTGTGCCTAGGGACATGTGATGGGGCTGTCCTTTATTCAACCTTCTATTCCTAGCATCCAAGTGATGTTCAAAGAGCACTCAATTATTTATGAAATGAATGAATGAAAGACACTGAAAGGGTTTTAGAGCCAGAAGGGACCCAATTCATTCTCTAGTTTACTCACCTCATCTTAAAAAGAACCTAAGGTCTTTTTAAGGGAAGGGGAAGGGCCTTACCCAAGGTCACCCAGTGGTCAGGAACAGAGCCAGGACTTGAACCAAGTCCTGGTTCCAAGCAGAGTCTAAGCAGTGACTCTTTTTCAGCAAACTGGGCTGCCGTATCTCTTCACACATGGGGGCCTCAGTTTGCTCCTGTAGAGGAGTTGGTTGAAATGGGAAATCTCCAAGACTCGTCTAGCTTCCCAGTTTTTTAAGACCAGTTCCAATGTGCCTGCCTGTGAGCTCATATGACCCCTTGATCCAGGCTATCATCCTGAGGCAGGAGTAAATAGTTAGGTGAATCCTGAATTCCTCATTTATCCATTCATATCCCATCTTCCCCCTTCTGTGGTCAAGACTCCCATGTGATCTGCTTATGGTGTCTTGCCTTTACTCAAGTCTTGAAAGCCCCAGAGTAAATAAGAAGCCTGAAACTTCACAAGTATGTTAGAATCCCACACCTTTTTCTCACCCCGAGGCATCCAAATTAAGACAAGCCCTGAACTCTTGACATCTTTAATCAGAGCACAGAAGTGAGTTTCTCTGTTTTGGTTTCCTTATCTTAAAACTGTTATTGTTGTTACCTATAATTAGCTACTACTGCCATTTTTAACACTAGGCACCACATACATACATTATCTCACTTAATTCTCATTTTAAAAACCTATAGGGAAGTCTATTACCAGCCCCATTCTACAGATGATAAAACCAAGGCCCCCAAAAGAGCAGCAATGACCCAAGTTCAGACAGCCGGCAAGCAGTGGAGCCAAACTTTGAACCCGGGTCTACTCAACTCATGCTCAAAATCTTTTGGTGATAACGGCCTCTCCAGGCCTCAATCAAGCTAATAAATTATAGGACTTGATATGAGAAGTACCCTAGGGCCTTGAGTCTCAACTGGGCCTGTCTTCATAGAGGTGGGGTGCCGTGGAATGCTGGTTTGTAAAGTGGATGGGCCAGCCAAGAGTCACCAAAGCCCATCTGCAAGTGAGTCACATGAGAAACTTTGCCTCTCTCCAGCATCACAAAACACAACTGGATGTGTTAACAAACACTAATGAGGGCTGTGAGCATCAATGAGATGGAGCCAGCTGCAGGGGGTGGAGGGCAGGCACTGACCAGCCACGTTCAGTTACCTTCGCAGATCAGGGGACTGAAGCACTGCCCTGCTGCTGTCTGCTCATTTCGCTACTTAAACCAAAAGTCACCTCTTGGGACAGAAACACTAAGTTGTGTACAAGTCTTGGGAATGCAGATTCCTCCTCCCTCTTCTGCAGGTCAGCATTCGTCTTCACCACTACACCACCATCCTGCACCACCACTCCAACCCATACACATCCCATGCCCCTCCTTCTTTCTTCTGTTCTCCTTCCGGCTCCTGGATCTAAATGCTGGGTGCCAGATCGAAGGAAGAAAGGGCACCATTTGATTCCCAGCTCCAGGACCCCTGCCAAACATCTGGCCTCTCAATTCTATCTCCCACAGACCCTGAAGTAGGCCAAGGGGAACCAAGCTGGGCCCTCCCTGAGTCCTTGTCTCAATTTCTCCCATCCAAGAAATAGTGAGACTAAGAAACAGGGAGACTAAGGCTTCTGGTTCCTGAGATCACACTAGTGGCTCTTGGGTGGAACTTGGGAGAAAGCATGCCTTGGACCCCATCCAAGGAGAATTAACTTCAGCCCTGCCAAAGGATTTTCCCCTAAGTGGCCAGAGTTTGCCTTCCATACCCCCACCTCCTGTTTCCCTGCTCTTTTAATCCTGTAATCCTGATGCCTCGCCTGTGGACATTTCCTTATGGAGGAAGCAGCATGTCTGCTTGGGGCTCCCAGCCAACTTAGGAGGATTTTGCAGATGAAAAAACAGAAGCTCAGAGAAATGAAGTAACCACTCTAAGGCTACACAGGTCGTGGTATCCTATGTGTCTTTCTCTTCCACCTATCAATTCCTTGGTCTTCTCCCAATGTATTCATCAAACAGTATGGGGACCTGAATCCCTCAGGACACATAGAGGCTACCACACATTGACAGCCAAGCAGGTTACACACAAATCATTCCACCGCTGCCACTCTTTTTCAAGGTGAAAACTGTTCTTTGCTCCATTTTATGGACAAGAAAACTGAGGCTTAGAGAAATTAAATGACTTGCTCAGGGTCTCAGTGTCCATAAATAGAAGCAGCAATAAATGTCAGAGGCTGCCATGTTCCTCTAACAAAGGGATGACCAGATGTCTCCACGTTGTGTGGAATGTGAGTGTCCTGGAACATCAAAGCAAGAAGACCTCAAATATGATGAAGCCCATTCAGTGTAAGGCAAGGGTAATTGAGGTCCAGAGAGGGTAAGGGACTTACTAATGATTACACAGCCAATAGGAGATTTCCCAGACCCCAGCACGCGGTGGTACTGGCAGGAGAAATCTACAAACTGGGTTGATTTGGGGCTTAGATGCTCAGCCCCGGGGCCTTGCGCCACGCCTACCTGCCAGTGAGGAGCTGGCTCCGCGAAGGCGTGCAGATGGGCTGGATGTAATAATTCTCCAACTTGACCCCCTTGGCCGCCAGCCTGTCCAGCGTGGGGGTCTCGATATCTGAACCATGGTAGCCCACGTCGTGGTAGCCTTGGTCGTCCGTGAGAATGAAAATGATGTGAGGAGGCTGGGGCGGAGCGGCCGAGCGCTGCTCACCGGCCTCCCCGGGCCAGTCGGCCACGAGGCTCGGCTTGGCCCAGTCCCAGGACAGGTAGCCGAAGCTGAGCAGGCTGACCAGGGAGAAGCCAGTGAGGGCGTGCATCGCCAAGCCGGCCCGTGCGTCCCGGCGCGCAGGGCTCCTGGGACCTCACCACCTCGCGCGCCCAGGGCGCACCACCGGCCAGCCGGCTCGGATGCTGCGAGGGCGTTCAGCGCCCCCGAGGATGGCCCAGTGTCTGGTCCGGGACAGGCTGCCGGACGGCTGGGCCGGATCTGCTCTGCCGCAGCGGGGCGCTCTGGGGAGGTCAGGCCCGCGCCGAGCTGCCTCCCGCTGCCTTTGCGCCGGCCCTGCTCCCTCTTTGCTCCCTCTTCCCCAGCTCAGCCCGGCCAGCCTGAGACGCGGCGTGGCGGCTTCCAGAAAGTGCTCTCTACCATCCTCTGACTCCCCTCTTCCTTCTTGCCCTGGATTTCTCCCGCCTCCTAATTTCTCTCGCCTCTGCTTTCCCGGCCTCTCGCCCCACCCGGAGTCCTTACAACAACCCAGCTCCCTGCAGGGAGGTGGGCAGGACCCCAGCGGGGAAGGGGAGGGAGTTGGGCGGGTCGAGGGGACACCGCGGGAGAGAATTCGAAAAAGTTGTAACATCTGCCGGGGCCGAGCCCCAGGTGGAGGGGCGGGACGCTGAGCAGCGGCTCCACCTCCCGGGCGGGAAGCCCAGGCCCTCCCGGCCTGCTGGCTCCAGCGCCCGCCCCTGACCGGGATGGGGAAAGGAGGGAGTGGGGCTGCTTGGAATTCGATGGAACAGCTCCGGAATGGCCGGGTCAGACATTCCTCGATCATGGAGTCTTAGCCTCTCTGAGTGCCAGCCCTGGAAGGAAAGCCCATCATTTTCTAGTCCAACCGGGGCATTCTACAGACGGAGAAACTGAGGCCCGGAGATGAGCCGCAACGCGTCTAAGTCACAGAGCAAGTCAGTAGCTATTTCTCTAAGGCTCACCGTGGCTGTTGGAGGCAGCTCCCTTCGGTGAGCCGGTAGAGAAAGGGATGGAGAATGGCAAGCACTTCGGCAAGCACCCAGGGCTGGAAGTCAGGAAGCTTTGTTGTAGCCTTACCAGCTCCACTCTCCTCAACCCCTTCCTCCTCCCCGTTCTGCAATTCCCAACTAGAATCTTAGAATGCCAGCGCTGGAATCCAGAGGGCAGGGGCTGTTTTATCCATCTTGTATCCACAGGGTGTAGCACACAGTATAAGCTCAATCAGTATATGTTGCATGAATGAATGGATGAATTGGCCGCAGTGGTAACCTAGGCCAACGCCTACCCAAGGAAACCTCCACACCAGAGATGGCAAGCTTGGGGGGACTCTGGAACCCGAGGAGCATCGTAAATGAGTAGAGCAGGAGATAGCTGTCTTGCCCTAAGGAGATACAGGGGCTGCAGCAAGTTAAAAACCACAGCCTGACTTCCAGCTGACCATAGTCAGACAAGAATATGGACCAGTGTTTCCAGATCTTCTGATTTTTCAAGAAGAATACCCTCTTTATCTATTAGGAGAATATTCCAATTGTGAAATGTTAGTGACTAATTGAAAGCAAAATTTAAGCACTTTGTAGGCCAAATTAAACCTCTCCCAGAAATATATCAGACCATCGGTGCTGGTTTGCAAGCTCTGCTCTGCATCATTGTTTTGCAAAATTTTACTAGGCTACATTTTTAAATGGAAAAACTGGGCTAAACAAAACCAGTTAGGCTTCTTTACTGCTAGGACTTCAAATGTTTAACATGCACACTGCTGATCTGCAGGAGGGGCTGGTTAAGCTGTATTTCCCAGTGTTATGTTACCATGGACCCCCTTTCCCGCTCCCCCACCCCCCCCAACCAACTTCTTGAAGGGCCAGTGTTCGGGGACTTTGGGAAGCAAAGACTGCCCAGGTGCATCTTCTCTCCTAGCATCTTCCCCCTGCCAAGATTCTGTCATGATCCCTTCGCTCTTACTTAAAACCACTGTGTGTGGGGAAAGAAACCAGACCTCCAAAATAGCAGCCCGTGTGAATCTGCATTTCGAAATGAGGGCTGCGTGGGGCCAGCCGCTCCCATTTGCTCAAAGCCCCATATTTAGGGTGACCAGATTTATCAGAAGGGAAAACTGAGCTTGTTGTTCTGGCAGAAGACATGTTGAGGACAGACAGGAAAAATACAGCCTCCTGAGGGGAAGGCTGCTAAAACAGTGCTTCCACAGGCTTCCACGAGGCTGTCCTAGGGGGTCGAAGTGGGACAAGTCACCAGAGGTCAGGTGGACTAGGGTTTTGCATTCTTTCCATTACCCCAGGGCGAGAGGAACCGGGCAGGGCTGCCTTCCTTCTACTCCAAGCACAAAGAGAAGCAACAAGGGGATGGGGTGGGGATTCCACCTGGACCAAAAAAGGCCCAGAGAGGCAAGATCACAGGCAGGAGATCTCTATGGGGCTATCATTGAAACAAGGAGTACTTCAGAATTCAAGACAGTGGGCTCTGATATCAGACTATTTGAGTTCAAATCCTGCCACTAATTTGGGGTCTGGCCTTGCACAAGTTATTTGACCTCCCTTAGCCTCAATTTCTTCATCTGTAAAATGGGATAATAGTATATGTAAGATCTAGTACCATGCTCAGTAAAGTGCCCAGCACATGGTAAGCACTCGGTGAATGTGAATGGTTATGATGATTGTTCTCTGTGCTTTTGAGAGGAAGGACTAAGTCCTGTGGGTGAAAGTTACAGGAAGACAGATTTCATACCAACTTAAGGGATTACTTTTGCAGGAAATCTGACCACCTGCTTAGTAAAAGGATGGCAGTGATTGGTGAATCACCATGTGGAGGGGAGTGGGTGGACCTCGGGGCCAACTCTTGTTCCCTAATACTCACTTTTTTCTTAAGAGTCTCCATAATTACCAAAACCCACAGACGCCTCAGAGAGCACTATCCTCCCTCTAACATTCTAGGGAAATAAACACTGACCCTCAGCAATTCCAATGATGCCATTACACAGCTAGATCAGGCTGAAACACTTAAACCAGATATTTCCAAAGGCTCAAGGATGACAAGGAGGGAATAAACACAAAGTATAATGTGAATCGTGGTCATATAGCTCTCAAGATTGGCTCACTTATCTTCCCTTTGTGTTCTCTACAAGACAAGGTGCTTCCCTGCCTTCTTCCCTGAGACAATGACCATCAGCCCTACCCCAACCCACACAGACTCTGAAAACTCCAAGATGTCTCAAGTTCAGGCCCAAGAATTAAGACTTAACAAGCTAAGTTCCCTCTCCAGCAAGCTAAACTAGCCTTTTCAGTCTCTGTCTCAGAACTCAGCTGTTTCCAAGACAATTGACAGCAGGAACGTCCACCCAACACAGGAAAGATCTGTCCCCCGATTCTCACAGATGTGCTCTCGTCCCTTAACCCCCAAAGGACATCCACATTAAAACATTACAGAAAGCCTAATATCTGCATACAAAATGCAGATCAGATGTGGCAGGGATGTAGTTTTGTTACTTCCTGTCACAGATTTCCATTGATGAAATCAGACTTCAGAAAGGACTGAGCTTCCCATTACTGGATCCATGCAAGAAGGGGGTTAAGTGCCTGTCTGTCCAGGAGATAATAGAAGAGATTCCTGAACTAAAAAAGGCGGAACAAAATGAAAGAACTTTGAAAGCTCTTTCCCATTTGAAAATGTTATGATTTTAATTATTTGTTCCCAGATAACTTTTTAGGGAGCGGAGATATAAAAGTGAAAGACTGGGTTAGTTGGTTTTGTCGCTTTGTCTCTCATTGCTATTCGTGTGTGTGTGTGTGTGTGTGTGTGTGTGTGTTCATGTTAGTGGGTAGGTATATGTGTATGTTTGGCCATCTTTGAACTAAAATTATCTAAGTACCAATATTATTTCCTTCTGATTTA
Organism: Theropithecus gelada; assembly: GCF_003255815.1. Taxonomy (NCBI): domain Eukaryota; kingdom Metazoa; phylum Chordata; class Mammalia; order Primates; family Cercopithecidae; genus Theropithecus; species Theropithecus gelada. The sequence continues at coordinate 146,771,072 of NC_037673.1, forward strand.
TTGCCCTTGGCAAAGACCTTACGCATAAATTATGCATGCTGTCGTCCTCTCTCTAGGGGGCAATTTGTCTAGGCTGGATCAAATCAAAGACCAAAAGAAAACATAGAAGGCCTCTGAACACTCAAAATATCACAGAGTTCAATCACTTAACTCAGAGGAGAGCTCCTCAGGCCTTCCTCACTCTAAGTCTACTGATTCTTACTTCATTCACAATCTTACAAGGCCAATCATCTCCTTTCGCAGTCTGAGAACATTAGAAGCAGCTCAGATGGAATGTATAAGAAGGTGAGACACTTGCCTATTTTACAGCAAAATATGCTTATATGTATCACAGTGAAAAAATTAAGGAGAAACAAAAGAATAAACAAAAATGTCAAACTGATGAATTCCAAAAGCCTGGGAGTTTGGGGTTTATGGGTGCAGGAGCCAAGAACTATATTCACCTGAACAGACCAAGCAACATCACCAAATCACCGTCCAGCACAGAAGTGAATGATAGCACATCCTCCAGAGTTTAGATCCTGTTGAGGATCTCTTTTTAAGAAAGCCAGAAAGGCATCATCTGATTTTTAAAGTTTCCATCCAAAATGGGTTAATATGAACAGTTCATAGCGTAAGGTGTGCTTCAGTTACAGAACATCCTCTCTGCAGACACAGGCTCAGTGAGGCAGCAACACCTTCAGAGGGTTCCATGGGGATGCTGGAGGTTATTCTCAGCTGCCCAACAAGAGTGCCCTCCCTCCCCAGTGGCAGGCCCCTCTCATCTACCTTCTGCCTCCTCTGTGCAGCCCACAGAGGCCAGCATGGTGTTACCCACACTTAGAGTCCCACAAGCTTCTGTAGCTGGCAAAGATGTGTGGCACTCAGTGTGAGCAGAGAATCCCACTCTGGTGCCCTCTCTGACAGCCCGGCCATATCCCTCTAATGAGCAGTTCTTTCTATTTGGAAGAGAAAACTCTACATGTTCCCTTGGTCACCTAGTTTAGTAACCGCTGGTTCTTACCATAACTCCCACACTCTCTGCTAGAGCATCACTCATTATAATTAATTATTGATTAACAGAAAGGCCAGAGGTGTTTAAGGAAGCCATACTGGCTGCATTGTGGAGAGTGGATTGCAGGGCCCCTGGTATGGGTCCACGCAGGAAGTCCACGCAAAGACACGTCTGCCCAATGGGTTGCTCCCCACAGTAGGCAGGCTGAGGGGGTATCTGAGGAGGTATCTAACATCTTCTTGGATATTACTTGGGCAAAATGGTTCTGGGAAGAATGGGGTTTTCCTCCTTGATACTGGGGCACCCACTTTAGCCTTTCTGGGACAGACATACATCCCCCCTCTGACCCTCGCTTCTGGACCTCTGGGTGGCCTGAGTCCCCTTGTCTTAGTGGTCAGGATCCCCATATCAGGTCTTTGAACCAGGAGTGGCAAAAGCCCAGGTACCCATGGCCTCCTTGTCTTTAACCCTTCGTACGGTCCAGCCCTGGCATTTCAATGGCTCCTTTCTCTGGCGTTCAATGAAACATTCTTCCGAGAAGATTATTGAAAGCAGAGCTCTGGGTACACAATGGGCGCTCTGTGCTCAATGCCGCTGCCCAATCTGTTTGCCCAGCCTGACTGCGGCCTCACCTCTCCGCACACTCCCCGCCCTCCACCCACCCGACCCCGGTCCCACCCCGAGGCCAGCTCAAAGGGAGGTCGTATGAAAGGACTTGTTCTCCATGTTCTCAGAAGTTCCCGCCCTGGCCTCTTCCAACCTTGAGAGGAATTAGCCTAATGGGACCCAGGCCTGCCTCCAGCCCATCCCTCCAGGGCTCTGCCCACTTTGATGTCCAGAGGCTTCTGTCATCACTGGTCAGCTGCAGTTTCTCTCTTATACAAACACCCCCCACACACATACACACAAACACACACATACTTTCAAAGAAAGAGGTGAAGTCCCAGAGAATCAAACAGAGAGTGGCAGTGCTCAGATGCAGACAAACAGAGGGGCTCCCAAAAGTGAGGGTGGCAGTCTGCCCCCCAACCCCACCACGACGGCCTTCCAAGGTTCAGGGAAGGAAAAAGTGTGTTCTGGTTAAATGTGAGACCCCTAGAACTAGATTGCCTGTGTTTCAGCCCAGCTCTGCCATTTGCTAGCTGCGTGACTTAACCTCTCCGTGCCCAGTTTTCTTATCTGTAAAATGGGGAGAAGAGGAAGAAGGAGGAGGGGGAAGAGGAGGAGGAAGAGGAGGAGTAGGAGGAGGAGGAGGAGGAGGAGGAAAAAAAGGAGAAGGAGAAGGAGAAGGAGAAAATATATAACCTCATAAGATTGTTGTGAGGATTACAACAGACAAGGCTTCTGAAGCTCTTAGCACAGTGCCTGGTATACAATTAGCTCTCTGAAAATGGTAGCTATTATTGTTTTTGTTACTAAGCTTTGTTGTTGTTATACTTAGATTCTATTTCTACAAATGTATAGCCTCAGGGCAAAAATCTACATTCCCCTGATCAAGTTATTCTCCTCCAAAATTTCAATAGCCACTAGCTGCCTGGAATAACTAGTTCAAGCGTTTAGCCTGGCATTCGGCACTAGAAATTTGCCTTCCTTTTCATGATAATGTCACTGGATATATGGAAGGTAAATGGGTCCCGTCACTACTATTGCTGTTGTCATTGTCTTCATCTACTATACTTAGAGAAACTGGCTTTTAGCACTAATGATAAGAGACTCTGCCTGAAAGAAAGAAAAAAAAAACACCTGACTCGATACCCAATTGAAATTCGGAAGTGATAATAATAATATAATAGCTTACATTTATTGAAGATCTACTGTGCCAGGTACCATGCACAACTCTTTATATCCACTATCTCACTAAATTCTTACCTACCTATAAGGTAGGTAAAATTATTATCATTATCTGCATCTTGCCCATGTCAACCAAGAAACACAGAAAAGGTAAGTAACTTGCCCAAAGTCACACAGCTAGAAAGTGTCAATGCCATGATTTGAATCTAGGTGTCAAACCTATTGCCTACTGCATTGAAGTCCCCACCATATGTTGTCCTGTCACCAAGCCTGTGAATGGGGTCCCCTCTGCACTTGAGTGGTTAGATGCCAACAGTCCCAATGCACTGGAATGCCCTGGCAGCCCCCAGAGGCCTGAGAGGTCTGAGTGGGTCTAGGAGTGACATGAATGCATGGTCTGGGAGACGCTCTCCACCCCCTGCCACACTTGGATCCTGGGTGGAGCTGCCTCCAGCACTGCTCCCCTCCTCCGGGACTGAGTGGGAATTGATTCATCTTAGAAGCCGCTCTCAGGCTTGTCCCCTGCCCTTCCCATTCCCTCCTTGAGGCTCCCTTGCCTGCTCCAATAGCTTCAAGATGTCCCAAAGCCCCTCAAGGCAGAGGCTTCCTCGGCTTTCTATCTTCTCAGACCCAGGTGTCACCTGTCAGCTCTGCCTCCCTCTGAAATGAGAGTCAGTCTCTTAGGGCAGCAATCTTGCTGGGTTTTTCTTCTAAGGGATAGTGCAACCCAGCCCCCGCTGCCTCCTGGCCTTGGCTAGACTGCTCAAAGCCAGAGATGCTCACTAATAACAGGGATGAAGCTTGCCTCTGTTCCCATGGCAACTACTGTGCTCTGCTAAGTCAATCACTTTTGAAGTTCCTGCTGGTGCGAAAGTTATTTTGCATAGAAGTGCTGAACCCTTATCCAAGAACTCTGCTCTGAATCTTTAGATCCTTCCGGGTCTCTTAAAAGTTGATTTTCCCTTTCCCTTCCTTTGTTAAAGTCCTTTAATCTTTAAAGCCCAGCTCAAATCCCACTGCTTCCAAGAGACCTTTCCAGACTTCCTCCTCCCTTCCTTCCCCATTCAGAGTCAATCTCTTGCTCTCCACAGTCCCCTGGGGCATGTTTATGGTTCTATTAGATCACAGTCTGCCTGTTTCACAGTTATTTATGTGTCTCTTTCTGAGCCCCTGGTGAATGATCAGCCCATAGTAGGTGCTAAACAAACATTTGTTTGAATTTATTTGAATTTCCTTTCAGGGTTTTAAAAATTTTTCTATTATTAATTGTACAAGCTGTTACTAATAATCCCTTACACTTGTAAAATTATTTACAGTTTATATATAGCTTCATGCTTGAGGGCTCTGCTTTTAACCCCAGCTCCACCCTTCCTAGCTGTGTGACCAGTATACAAGCCTTGTAGCCTCTCTCAACCTGCTTCTCATCAGTAACATGGGTTGTGGTAAAAATAAAACTAAATGTATAAAGGGTTTACTTAGCACAGGGACAGATGTCCAGTGATGCCTCAATAAATGTTATTATCATAACTCATGATCTTGTTTGGACCTCACGAAAGCTCTAGGATGTAAAGGGGTCACGAATTTTGTTAGTGTCGTCATTGTTATCAATGACATATGAAGAGACTGAGGCTTAGAGAAGGTGAGAGTTGACCAAATATTCAGATTTCAGTCAAATACTGTGGTGGGCACCTATTGTCTGCTTGCAGCTGCTCCCCTTTCTTGGAAACAGAACCTAGATTTTCCTTGGTGGGTTTCCACTGGTGGGTTAACTCCAGGAGCAAGCTTGGACAATTAGAGCATCAAATGTCCCTGGTCAAAGTAATTAGTTCAGGAATGCACAAGTGACCTAAGACTGTCTAGTGAGACTCAATTCTGAGAATTTTGTTTGGATTTTTGAGAACAAGATTGTGCATTGTCTCTTTGTTGCTAGACTTGGAGCAAGACGATTAGAAGCCTGGACCCGCCTGGAGCTAACTGTAATGAAGAGAAAAAAGCAAAGTGAGAGGTAAAGACAGATTCCCAATAACACCATTTGAGTACATGGATCCTTTCCAGTCCTACCTAAAGCTAGAAGTACTCCCCTGGACTTCAGTTATGGGAAAAACACGTTCCTTCTTGCTTACACCAATTTGTGCTGACATCTGTCATTTGCTACTGGATGAGTACCAACTACTACAAGAATGCTGTCTTATCCACACAGAAATCAAGGATCTCTTTATCCAAATCATTCACTCAACAAGCACTTACTGAGCAACTATTATGTGCCTTTCACTCACCGGGACTAAGACTACAGATATGGACAAGATGAACCACCTGGCCCTCGTGGAGTTGATGGTCCATTGTCAGTCCCTTAGACTTGTGAAGACACTGAGGCTCAGAGAGGAGAATGCCCCAAAATATGTGTCCTTCACCTGATTAAGAGTGCCTCGGTTCTGAACGAAGCTGGGCTGAGGCAGGCAGCGGGGATTGGTTGGTCACTGGCAGGAAGGGCTGGTTTAGGGATTAGTGAGTTTTTGCTCAGCAGGAAGCTTCCAGACCAAGGCTGGCGGTTGGACCTGAAGGCTGAGCCCTAGTCCCCTGGATCCAGGACTCCAGGCAGGGGATAGTTTCCTGCGAGCAGCATGGCCCCAAGGTCTCATTTGAGGGTGTCAATTCCCAAGCTCCTGGCTTTATGGGTGGACTTGCTTTGGTCTGGAATTCTGATTGTGAAGGGGCCTTTCAGCCTCAAGATTACCCTGGAGGGAGGCTTCTTCTCACAGCAGTTTTCAATATGCTTATCAAAGGGAAAAGCCCTATCTTGTAGCCTAACCTGAGCCTAGCTTTTTCCTTTATCTTATGACCCACCCTTGGGAGAACTTAGTCTCCTGGGCAAACCCAGTCTCTCAGGGCCAGGCCTGTTACGGAGGTTGTGATACCTAGAAATCGGATTTGCACTCAGCTGGCTTAGTTTGTCTCTGCCTCCACAGTTCCTAGCACAGACCCTGGCTTATAGTAGATGAGTAAGTCTGTATCTCATGAATGTTTGTAGGATTTTTTTTTTTTTTTTTTTTGATACGGAGTCTTGCTCTGTCACCCAGACTGGAGCGCAATTGTGTCATCTCAGCTCACCGCAGCCTCTGCCTCTGGGGTTCAAGCGATTCTCCTGCCTCAGCCTCCCAAGTAGTTGGGATTACAGGCACCTGTCAGCATGCCTGGCTAATTTTGTGTGTGTGTGTGTGTGTGTGTGTGTCTTGTATTTTTGGTAGAGACAGGATTTCACCATGTTGGTCAGGCTGGTCTCGAACTCCTGACAATCAGGTAATCCACCTGCCTCAGCCTCCCAAGTGCTGGAATTACAGGTGTGAGCCACCAAGCCCAGCCTGTTCATAGGATATTTTTTAAGATGAGGAAAGGCACCCATTCTGAGACAGATTGACCATGAAATTAGTACAGCTTACGCTTCCAGGCCGCTCCCTGGCACAGGGTCCTCTCCAAGCCCCGAAGGGGGCTCTAACACTGTGTTCACATAATCCTGTATCTGAAAGTTGAGCCCGTCATCTTAACAGCAGTCAGTTGTGATCAATGACTCTTCCCTCTGACCTCCTCACTGTCATTTTTCCTCAGGACAGACGGCTTTAGAAGGCATTTTGGGGGTCTGGCTCACAGGAAGTTGAACTGGGGATACATTCACAGTTAAGTCGGCTGTCTCGGTATAGAAATGTCTTCCAGGGCTCTTGCTGTCTGCTGAGCTGACTCACCTGACATATTATGACACAGAGGTGCAGGCCCCAATCTTGGATGGCAGTGCGAAGGTGTCTTCCAGTCCCTGGCACTAGAGGTATATGTGTCAGAGAAGAGGGACAATTTTGAAATCTAAGGAGCCAAGAGCTAGGCTGTGGAAAATTCTGCCAGTTATCAGACCTGTAAAATTCTAAGTAAAAGACTCAGTGCTCAAAGATGCTTAAACAAAATGGAAATTATTTCCTGTCAGGAATATTCTGCAATACAGTACATATCATTATAAATACACACAGCAAAACGTTTTTTTTTTTTCTTTTTTTTCCCCTAGCCCTGGCTAGGACTTTTCTTTTTTTTTTGAGACAAAGTCTCACTGTGTCTCCCAGGCTGGAGTGCAATGGCATGATCTCTGCTCACTGTAACCTCTGCCTCCCGGGTTCAAGCGATTCTCCTGCCTCAGCCTCCCAAGTAGCTGGGACTAGAGGCCCCCGTCGCCACGCTTGGCTAATTTTTGTATTTTTCGTAGAGACGGGTTTTCACCATGTTGGCCAGGCTGGTCTCAAACTCCTGGTCTCAAGTGATCCACCTGCCTCAGCCTCCCAAAGTGCTGGGATTACAGGCGTGAGCCACCGCGCCTGGACTTCTTTTGTTTTTTCTTTTTTTGATGGATATCATGTTATGAGTTGAATTATGTCCCCACCCCTCAAAAAAAAAAAAAAAATATGTTGAAGCCCTAACCCCACCTACCTCAGAATGTGGACCTTATCTGGAAATAGGATTTTTACAGAGATAATCAAGTTAAAATGAGATCATTAGCATAGGCCCTTAATCGAATATGACTGGTATCCTTATAAAAAGGGGAAATTTGGACACAAGCAGACGTGCAAAAGGAGAACACCAAGCTATGGTGGAGAGATTAGCGTGACATGTCTCCAAGCTAGGGAACACCAGAGATTGCCTCCAAACCACCAGAGACTGGGGGAGAGGCCTGGAACGGATTCCCTCATGGCCTTAGAAGGAATCAACCCTGCCAACACCTTGATCTCCAACTTTCAGCCTCCAGGACTGAGAAATTAAATCTCTTGCTAAGTTCGTGGTAGTTTGTTATGGCAGCCCTAGCAAGCCAATAGCACGTGAAGGAGAATTTATCAGAAATCCCATGTCTGTGGCCCACCAACCAGCAGCAGCATTACACACAGTGACTACATCTCATGTTTTATGCATTCCAATCATCAAAACTTAAAAAGACAAGTTCAATTAACCATGCAAGAGGGAAGAGTGGATTATCTTTCCATTCTATGTTTAGAAAATGGTTACAAAACCGTTTTCCTGTCAAGACTACGGTGATACCTGTGGCCGGTGCTCATCCTCCCAACACGACACTGCTCCTGCGTCTGGGCCTTTCTTCTGCCGTCTGCACCTAGGACTTCCCCGGTGCCCGAGTGTGCGCTCCAGATCCTATTTAGAGAAACAACTGGCTAGGCTCTGCTCCCATGGGCCCAGATCTCAGATTTGACGTTCTAGAGAATTAAGGGGTCAGAGTGGCCTGAACTCTGTCTCCAAAACTGCCCTTCTTCATCATTTTTCATTCCTTTCCCCCAGTCAGAAAATGAAATTGGAGTTATTTCCTTTCAGGACCTGAAAAAACGTTGCCGTCATGTTTGACCATGGACAGACAAGCTGTCTCAATTACCCTGGGAAAGGCCATCTAAACATTAGCGATTCCGCTGGGTTTTTCTTTCCACCTTTTCCTCCTCCTCCTCCCCCCAGCCAGGCCTCCAGGCTCCCTTCCCTGCTCCACAGTGTCCTCAGGGGAACCCCAGCCCTCTTCTCCTCCTCCAACCCACCTCCTGCCTGCCTCTGCCACCAGCCTCTCTGGCTTACTATCTTATTCAAGTGACCTGCCAGGGGTCAAGTTTTCCTCAGGGTTCTGTCTGGGGCTCTTGGCTCAGCACCTGGGGAAGAGCAGAGGGAACCAAAAAGTGATTCCGTTGCAGGCTCCAGGCTGGCATTTGGTGACTGACATTGTAGATGGTTCTACCTAGAGCACCCTCAAATACAAAACTCTGTACCCAGCACCGAGCCGGCATCAGTGCAAACCCTTTGGGTGACAGAAACCCAACTTGCCAGCTTAGGCAAGGAGGAGGAATTTCCTGACTCATATAACACAAAGAAGGAGACGGGATGGAATCAGTCTTCAGAGGTGACTTGAACTCTTTCCACCTTTCCCCTTTACATTTCTCTGGGCGTCATTGTCATCCTACCAGACTAGTAGCCCTCACCATGACCAGGAAGGAACTAAGAGCCACTCTCTAGGACCAAGTTAAAATGTATAAGATCATTTAGACATGGCTGGTGGGAAAGTAAAATGCCACTGTGGTCAATAGTTTGATGGTTCTTCACAAAGTTAGACACAGAATTGCTGTATGACCCAGCAATTCCACTCCTAGGTATATACCGGAAAAAGTTGAAAACAGGGACTCAAATATATGTTCCTAATGGCATTATTTACAATAGCCAAAAGGTGGAAACAGCCCAAATGTTCTTTCAATGGAGGAATGAGTAAATTGTAGTAAATACATACAATGGAGTATTATTCAGCCATAAAAAAGAAATGAAGTCCTGGTATATACTACAACGCAGATGAACTTCCGAAACATTACACTAAGAAGTCACGTGCAAATGTTCATATATTGTGCAATTCCATTTGTGTAAAATATCTGGAATAGATAAATTCATAGAGACAGAAGGTGGATTGGTGGTTGCCAGGGTCTAGGGGAAAGGAGAATGGAGAGGGTTTCCTTTTGAAATGATGACCAATCAACAGGGTCTAGGGTGGCACTTACAAAAGGAAGGGCAGCTCCCACTGGAGTCAGGTGGCTGCAGTTGAGGGTAGTCACATTCTTGCAGGGTGGAAGACAGAGTACTCTTTTGGAAAAGAGTACTTACTTATTAAACTATAGTTTAATAAACAAAATGTGACACAAACATTGGAGATAGGAGAAAATTTAGAACTACTCCATCAATATGGTGGCCACTAGCTGCCTGTGGCTAGTTAGATTTAAATTAATTCACTTCCTAAATAACGACAGCCACCTTTCAAAAGCTAGTGGTACCAAACTGGGTAGCAGAGATGTAGACATTTTCTATCATTACAGAAAGTTCTATTGGAGAACATTAATTTAGAGACTACAGAGTGTGACTTTTTTTTGCGGGGGGATGGAGTCTCTGTCACTCAGGATGGAGTATAACGGCGTGATCTTGGCTTGCTGAAACCTCCACCTCTCAGGTTCAAGCGATTCTCCTGCCTCAGCCTCCCAAGTAGCTAAGATTACAGACGCCCACCACCATGCCCAGCTAATTTTTGTATTTTTAGTAGAGACATGGTTTTGACATGTTGGCCAGGCCACTCTTGAACTCCTGACCTCAGATGATCCACCAGCCTCAGCCTCCCAAAGTGCCAAGATTACAGGCGTGAGCCACACTGTGCCCAGCTGACTTCTTCATTTTATAGGTGAGAAAAATGAGGCCTAGAGAGATGAAGCGACTTACATAAGCACACACAACAATTTAGGGCCACAGCCATAACCAACACTCAGGGCTTAGTTTAGGAAAAGTGGAGATGATGTTTTTAATTGAGAAGAAGCTCTACTGTCTCTTGTTTATAAAAGGAACATGCTTGTTGCATGCATTTTAGAAACACTCAAAAAATATTAAGAAAAATAAAGACCGACATAATTTCCATGACTCAGAGATTGTCATAGTTAACATTTATATATATCCTTCTAGGCCTTTTTTTCCTATGCATTTCCATTCATATATATAGATTAAAATGCATTTTATTCTGGTCTCCTGCTTTGTTCTCACTTAATATATTTTGGACTTTTTTTATGTCATCAAATGTAGATTTGTGCCATCATTTTAATATCTGTGAGAGATTAATTTTGAACAGGAGATTCTGCAAGACTTTTTTGAGGAAGTGGCATTTGAAAACAGGCCCTTGAAGAATCAGGAGGCTGAGATGGTGGCCAGGGCATTCTCGGCAGAGGGCAGAGTGTAGACAAAGTCAAGTTGGTGATGGGACACTCTGTTCATTAGAAGCTGGCTTTTGACAGACGCAAGAATCAGGGCTGAGAGAGGCGAGGTAATGTTTACCGAGGTCATTCAGTGAGTCCTTGTAAAGGGCAGGGCTTGAACCCAGGACTCCCAACTCTCAGGTCTGGGTTTTGGCCTCCAGAAAGTCCAGTCTCGATTCTTCACATTGGCATTCATGGCTTTGCATCACCTGGTTCTCACCCGCTTTGATTACCTTAATCACAGATGACATTCCATCATAGGACATCCTCTGCATCTGCTCCATGCACAGGCAGGGAGGTCAAGGCCCACTGAGGGGAAGGCAGTCTGAGTCATTAAGCAAGATGATAATCACTGGCATGGAGAGAGCCCTCATTGCATGTCAGGCCATGAGCTGGGGCCTGGTCCACATCCTACCACAAGACCCTCTCCTCTCCTCCCTAGGGGCTGTGCCTGTGTGACCCCTGAGTCACTGTCTGCCTAACTCACTGCTGTGAGTCAGCAGCATTCTTTGTGGCTGACAGCAGCGCAACTCAGCCTCAGGGCCCTTCCCATGTACCTTGGTGAGCCTGGCACATCCTCCAGCTAGGCTAGGAGTAAAAGAGTCAGCAGATGAGTGGCCTCAGGTCATGGCCTGAGAGCTGACCTGTGGAGGCCACTGGGATTCGGATGACTCAGAGCTGCCTCCATGCTGTTCGGAAGCTGGACACTGACCCTGTGAAGTAGCACTGGGCAGAAAGTACCGGCAACTGTCTGGGCTGGGAAGGGATGGTGGGAGACAGTGAGAAGTTTCCCTGATAACCCCCCTTACCCCTTTGACAACAAGTCACCCCCCATCTCTGGGTGGCTGGCAGGGAGTGGTTAAGAGCACGGGTTTTGCCACAAGGCAAACCTAGTTTGGGGTTGAAGTCCTAAGTCTGCCTCTTACAGTGTGACCTTGGCAAGTCACTTAACCTCTCTGGGCCTCTGGAAAAGGGAAACTGGGAAAACCAGTGCCTGCTACTGCAAAACTAAATGAGATAATGTATGAAATGCACTTAGCACAGTGTAGGACACTGATAAAGTTCTTGGAAATTGGTAGTTATTACTTGGATAATATTATAGTAGACATTATCCAGGGTCTCTTCTCACATTCTCCTTTCATTCATTCCCTCATTCATTCATTTGATGAGTATTTATGTATTGAGTACCTATGGGAGTCGGGGAACAGAGCTCAGAACAGGCTTTCTGGGAACTGACAGTCACCCAATTGCTAATTGTATTATTCTGTTTTCATACTGCTATAAAGAACTGCCTGAGACTGGCTAGTTTATAAAGGAAAGAGGTTTAATTGACTCATCAGTTCAGCATGGCTGGGGAAGGCCTCAAGAAACTTACAATAATGGCGGAAGATGAAGGGGAAGCAAAGCACCTTTACAAGGCAGCAGGGAGAAGCACCAAGCAAAAAAGGAAAAGCCCCTTATAAAACCATCAGATCCCATGAGAACTCTATCACAACCCACCCACTATGATCCAGTTACCTCCAGCTGGTCTCTGCCTTGACACGTGGGCATTATAGGGATTACAATTCAAGAGGAGACTTGGTTGGGGACACAAAGCCTAGCCATATCACTGACGTTCATGGTTAACCCCTTCATTGAGCAAAAGAAAATACAGGTATCAATAGACATGGTTCCTGCCATCATGGAACTTACATTCTAGTGGGGGAAAATGAGACAATAAACAGACAAATGGATAACAAACAAGAAAATGACAGATACAGTGGAGAGTGATGGGAAGAGGCCACTTTAGATGGAGTGGCCAGGGGCAATGTCTCTAAAAAGGTGACATTTCCTGAGCGAGGAGGGCTGAGCCATGAGGGGAGCCTGGCCTTGTGAAGAGGCAGGAGGATTGTCTCAGGCAGGGTGAGGTCAAGGCAGGCACCAGTGTCAGGAGAAGGCTTTGCTGTGGAAGACACAGCAAGGAGGCAGTGGAACTGCAGGGAGAAGGGAGCAGTGCAGGGTGAGATGAGGGCAGGGAGTGGCCAGACCTTGTGGGCCATGTTAAAATGTGTTCATTTCTTGTTAAATGCAAGTCCATGCCTCTGTAGGCTGGAGTTCAGAGTAAGACTCTTGAATACCTGAATGAGAACTAAGCAGAGAAGAGCTTAACCATCTTTCTGAGGTGCATCCACGTCCCATCCAGACAGCTGTGAACATCAGCCCTCTCAGCACCAGCAGGGACCTTGGAAGGGAGCCCCTCCCCAAAGCAGGCAGGGAGACCACAGCAAAGCCATCCTGCACTGTGCTATTTCTGGCGGGGGGGACCGGGCCCTCCAGCTGCATTCCAGGAGGAAATCTGACCAAATGGTTGAACCTGAGGAATGCAGAGCCCACCCCTACCTCAGACAGAAGGAGCCCTTTCTCGCCCAGGCTCCTAAGGTGAGGAGTTCCAGGGGCTGGGGGTCACCCAATTTCTGCTGTTTATGGTTAAGGCCTTTGCTGAGCAGAGAAAACACAGCTGTCAGCCAGAGGCTCAGCACAACACCTGCAGGGAGGTACCAGGCTGGCAGGGGAGGGGGCTGCCCAGGCTTGCTGGGGTCCTCTCCCTGCCTGCAAAGTTCAGCCACACTGGCATTCAAGGACCTGTATCTACCTTGACTATCCTAAGCAGGGAAGACAGCCTGCCACAGATCGTTCCCTGAAGCCAGACGGGGCCACCCAGCTAGCGAGATAATGACAATTGCTAACATCAAGAAGTTACTATGGGTCGGGCAGTATGGTCAGAGCTTGAGCAACATCTAACAAACCTTTGATGTGGTTACTCGTGTTACTGCCATTTTACAGATGGAGAAATTGAGGCTTCAGAGGTTTAATGACAAGCCCAAGATCAAGCAACTACTAAGTAGAGGACTCAAGATTTGAACCCCAGCCTTCTGACTCTAGAGCTCATTCTGGTTTTCATTGAGTTTGATTTCCTTATATTACTTTTTTCTCAAAGGGAACTTACTATAATACTACTAGTAATGGAAACACATATTAGGCAAAAGTAAAAATAAAAGCAAAAAAAAGCAAATGATGTTAGTAAATTCCAGCTAGATACTGTTGCCATTCAAAGAGCTGAATCTGAAACCTTTATTCAGCTGATGAACAAGAGAGATTAACAAACATTAGAAAGGTGTTGATGATACACAAGCACTGAACCGAATCAGGATTTCTCTTGAAATAATCTGCAAGCTAAAATGAGATTGAAAAGAGAATCAGTTTTTCACTGCGTGCTTCACTGTTATTTAATACGGTTTAGCTATGTAGTCATCAGTAGTGCTGTTCAGCAAACATTTCTGGCTTTCTGCCTCCCAGGCACATGGAGGGTTGACACCTCCTGATTCCTTTGTGATTGGGTGGGGCCATGTGACCAGTTCTGGCCCTTTCTAAATGGCACATTACTTCTGGGCTAGAACATTTTAATTCCTGGTGTGAGGCCAGCCAGCCCTCTCTTGTCCAGACCCTGGTTCCCAGAGTGAGGTCAGTGAAGAGGAGAGACCGCCCCCAGCTAAGCCACAGTGATTATGTAACACAAGCAAGAAATAAGCTTGGTGTTATAAGTCATTAAGACTTTCAGGTTGTTTATTTACTGCAGCGTAACCTAAGCTATTCTGACTCATACAGCATGTCATCTAAAATCACATTAAAGATGCAGCCCCCGTCTTTAAAGCCCACAGTCTTAATTGCTGTGTTGTGCTAGACATTGACCAAGCCAAGACTGGAGCAAAGCCTTCATGTTCCTTGTGGAATGCTCTTACCTTTACTGTTGCCTCCTTCCCCAAGTCCACTACCTTGGAAAACTACCCATTTCCCCAAAGTGCCCTTGACTCTTCCCACACGTCAGAGCGTTCCTTATGTTTTTCTGTCTGCCAGGAATGTTATATACCTCCATCTCTGCCCCAGTTGGAGACATGGTAAAGAGATAGGCTGCCTGTGTTTGGATGTGGACTCTGCTACTTGCCAGCTGTGTGATCTGGGCTCCTCAGTTAACTTCCCTGGGCCTTGGTTTCCTAATCTGTAAAATGGGATAGTCGTGACTCTGTTATTCACAGAGCTGTTGTGAAGATTTAGTGTGTTAACATATGGAAACCACGTAGAACAATGCCTCACACATAGTAAGATATTTATAAGCATTAAGCTATCGTTAGCAATCCTGCTTGTTGAAATCCTGCCTACCTTTTGAGGACTAGCTCACATTTCACTATTTCCATGAAGCCTTCTGCAGTCCCCCAAATGGAAGCACTCTTTGCCCACTCTCAGGCCAAATTGCCTGGTGCTTTCAAACTCCCTAGGTTGTAAGCTCCTTGGGCAGAGTCACATCTTCATCGTCTGGATATCCCCACCTCCCTCCACAGTGGCCTGGCACACCGTAGGACCAAGGAATGGGGGTTACATTGAACAGAATAGTCCAGGGTAGGGAGAGGTACCTTGGGCATCATTGAGGTTCATGCAGGGACAAGAAGGCTCTGGGTCTTGGCCTTGCCTCTTGGGAGGAGCTGGTCTTATCAAGTCAGTGCATCAAAAGCCTGGGGCTTCTCCCTCACTTTCAGGTGGAAAGACCGAATACAGGTGGATTTGCTTCCTGTGGCTGCCATAACAAAGAACACACAACGGGTGGCTTCAACAGCAGAAATGTATTCTCTCAGTCCTGGAAGATAGAAGTCCAAAATCAAGATGTCAGTAGGGCCATGCTCCTCTGAAACTCTAGGTAGAATTTATCCTTGCCTCTTCCACGGCAGGAACCACGTCTGTTGATATCTGTAGTTCCTTCCTGGTAGTGGCCATCAATCCTTGGCTTGTAGATACATCGCTCCAATCTCTGCCTCTGTTGTCACATGGCATTGTCCCTGTGTGTCTGTGTTTTCACATGGAACTCCGTGGGTGTGTCTCCTCACTTCTTATAAGGACACCAATCACATTGGATTAGCCTTCCCCACAAATCCAGTACAACTCATCTTAATTTCAGTTAATCTGTAAGCCTCTATTTCCAAATATTGTTATGTGTGAGTTAACGGCTGGGGTATGTTCTGAGAAATATGTTGTTCGGTAATTTCTTCATGTGTGAACATCATAGAGTGCACTTACACAAACCTAGATGGGATAGCCCATTACACACGTAGGCTATATGAGAAGGCCCATTGCTCCTGGCTACAAACCTGTCCAGCACGTTCCTGTACTGAATACTGTGGGCAATTGGAACACAACGGTAAGTAATTGTGTAACTACACATATCCAAACAGAAAAGGCACAGTAAAACACCATGTAAAAGATAAAAACAAAAACAAAAAAAACAAGCTAGGTAGAGTGGCACACAGCTGTAATTCCAGCTACAGGAGATTGAGGCTGGGACTCAGCCTTTACTCTAAGAGTTCAAGATCAGCCTGGGCAACATAGTAACACAGCAACACCCTATCTCTAAAAAAAGACAAAAATAGATGAAAAAGGAAGAAAACATTACACCTGTATAGGGCATTTACCGTGAATGGAACCTGCAGGACTGGAAATTACTCTGGTGAGTCAGTGAGTCAATGGTGAGGGAATGTGAAGGCCTAGGGCATTGCTGTACACTACTGTAAACTTTATAAACACTGGACACTTAGGCTACACTAACTTTTTTTTGAAACTGGGTCCCATTCTGTTGCCCAGGCTGGAATGCAGTGGCTCAGTCATAGCTCACTACAGTTTTGAACACCTGGACTCAATTAATCCTTCCGCCTCAGCCTCCAGGATAGCTAGGACTACAGATGTGTGCCACATCTGGCTATTTATTTATTTATTTATTTATTTTAGAGATAGGATCTCACTGTGTTGCCCAGGCTGGTCTTGAACTCCTAGGCTCAAGCAATCGTCCCACCTCAGCCTCCTGAGTAGCTGGGACTACAGGCATGTGCCATCATGTTCAGCTAATTTTTGTATCTTTTGTAGAGATGGAATTTGGCCATGTTTCCCAGGCTGGTCTCAAACTCCTAGGCTCAAGCAATCCACCTGCCTCAGCCTCCCAAAGTGCTGGGATTATAGGCGTGAGCCACTGCACCAACCCAACATTTTTTTTATGTACAAGTGGAAGGAGTACTTTAAATTATATAAATAACTAAATAATAAATAACTATAATAATAATAAAACTAAATAATAACTAAAAATAAAATAATAAACTAAAAATAAAATAATAATAATGTATAGTAAATAGATAAACCAGAAATATACCAGCTGTTTATCGTCATTATCAAGTATTATGAACTGCCCATGATTGTATGTGTTATACTCTTGTACAACTGGCAGCATAACAGGTTTGTTTCTACCAGCATCACCACAAACACGTAAATAATGCATTGTGCTATGACATCACTAGACGACGGGAATCTTTCAGCTTCATTGTAATCTTACGGGACCACTATTGCATATGCAATCTGTTCTTGATCAAAGCGTCATTATGCAATTCTCGACTGTAATCTCTCATTCACAAGTACTGGAATTAGGCATTCAACATACCTTTCGGGGAAACACAATTCAATCCGTAACACCAGGATTCAGGAGACTAGGACCTTTGGGCTTCCCCCATGGGGGCCATAGAAACTAGGAGAGAAGGGGTGAGTGGGGGAGCTCTGGCTCAGGAACCAGGACACCTGGACAATGCCTTCAGCTCATTCTTCTTCATGGTAAGATGAGGAAAAGTGTCCCCCACGCTCACCAGATAGGTTCTTGTGAAACCCAAATAAGGTAGGGAGTGTGAAGGTAGGAAAATTGCTTTGCAGCCCAAACACCGTGCACAGATGAGAAGAACATCTCCTAGGCCCTAATTGTACTCTTATGCTTCACCCATGAGTTTTGGCAGAGAGTTCCTGCAAGGGTAGTTTTTCTACACCACCTCACTAATTAGACACTTCTGATGCTGTTCCCCCAGCCCTCATTAGTTTGATTTTATATTGAAGCAAGCATCATCGCCACAGAGAAATACCACATTTGACATACAGAAAAGCGGGCCATCGAGGCCATTGCCTCTCTACTAAGTCCCCAGGCCTTCACTCAGGCACCCCTCTAGCAGCCTTTGCTTCAGCCATACTCAGCTCCTTGCCAGGCTTCAGAGAGGATGGGCCCTGCTCGTTTGGAAACCCCAGTGGTTTGTTGTGTGGCTTGGGGACTGGCCCCTCTCTCTGGTCCTTAGTCTTCTGGTCTGCAGTCTGTACACTGAGGGCTTCAGGTGATCTGAGAGGCCCTGACACCCTGACACCTTTCTTTTTGTGTGATTTTAGCTTGGGGTGGTCCTTTAGGACACTTTTGGGTCCTGACCTAAGGACAGGCACGGTGGCAGGAGTTCAGACAAAGGTCAGGATGCCCAGTCCTATCTCCTGCTCTGCCACTGACATGCTTGGGCAATTCCTTCCCTTCTTTTTTTTTTGAGACGAAATTCGGCTCTTGTTGCCCAGGCTGGAGTGCAATGGCGTGATCTCAGCTCACCACAACCTCCGCCTCCCAGGTTCAAGCAATTCTCCTGCCTCAGCCTCCTAAGTAGTTGGGATTATAGGCATGCGCCACCACGCCCGACTAATTTTGTGTTTTTCGTAGAGATGGAGTTTCTCCATGTTGGTCAGGCTGGTTTCGACCTCAGGTGATCCCCCTGCCTCAGCCTCTCAAAGTTCTGGGATTATAGGCATGAGCCATAGAGCCCAGCCCATTCCTTCCCTTCTTTAGGGCTTTTTTCCCCTGCCATCACAAAAGAGGCTGGCCTGGATGAAAGCCCTTCCAGTTTGGTTTTTTGGAGTCCAACAGCCAACACCTTTGGAACATGCCATGGTCACCCTCACCACCTGGCCTTAACATCTGCTATGCCCTCCACCAGGACCACTGTTCCCCACTGTGTTCACATGGTGCATTTCTTCATTTGGGTCTTCACTACTCAGCAGAGCCTCTCCTTTCCACCCAACCTAAAGTCACATGCATATACACAGCCCTGATACTCTTTTTCCCTAAACATTGATCATTACCTGATCTCATACTGCACGTTTATTAGTACCTTGTCTTTATGCCAGCCCCCGCCGCCAATAGAATATAAGCCCTATAATGGCAGGGATCTTCTCCAACCTGTTCAACATGGCACCCCAGTGCCTAACATAGAGCTGGGCACCTAGTAGCTACTTGATGTATTTTGGAAGGAAGAGAGGGAAGGAGGGAAGAAGGAAAGAGGGAGTGGGGAAGGAGGGAGAAAGGGAGGAGGGTTTTACCTAGCTGTATGAATTTAGCCTAAGATCATGTAAAATGCCAACCAATATGTATGGTTGGCCAGCTCTGCCCAGGTATGGTGCTAAGCCCAGGTGATCTGAAGGTGAATCTGATACCCCAGCCTTCTTTTTGATCTTACATCTTCTAAGGAGATGCAAGTTAGCATTTAACCTACATAGTAAACCAGGACTGTGGTCTGTGAGGGGAGAAGGAGAACAGGGCTCTATGTGATTAGGAGACAGAGGACAGGAGGCAGGGAGGGGTCAGAGGAGGGCTTCTCAGTGGAGGTGATATAGGCCCTGAGTGGTCACTTAGGGTTTGGGGAGGAGGCTGATGGGGCTGGTGGGACTGGCTCCTGGTATAGACCATGGCAGTGCAGGGACAGGGCTCAGCCCCCCAGCTGTGGCCTTTGCTATCATTTCCTGTGGGAATGCTTTCTCCTTAGCTACCCACCCTAGGGCCTCCCTGCCCCAGCTAAGGCAGGGACCTCCCTCCACCCTCTGCACACCAAGGTGGCCAGATCTTTCCCTCTGAGTTGCCCCTCCCTTGCCATGGACTTCCAGCTGCCTGGACCTCCTAGGAGCAGCCCTCTCCCCTCCCTCTTGATGCATGGTGGGGTCGGTCTCTGGAGACCCTCCCTGGTCTCTCCTGGGCTCCACATTCCAGACTGGGTTCCTTTCTCTGCAGCCTTACCCCCTAGGACATCGTCTCACTGAATCCGTCCACTTTTTTCCTGCCTTACTCACCTTTTCCCTTTCCCTGGGGCTCAGGTGCACCCTCACATTTCTTCCCCACGTGAGCCTCAGGTGACATTGCAGGACATCCAAGGTAGCCAATTTCTGGCAGACTCCACTTAATAAAATGCTTCCCTGTGTCACATGTGTCATCTCATGCATCCTCATGAGAACTCTCATTAGCCCCATTTTACAGATGAAAGCCTGTGACATTCACCACAGTAAGTAGTTGATCAGGGGCTCCAACCCAGAGGGTTCTGTGCTTCTGTGCAACCCCTCCACTCCACGCCTCTCCGGAAGAGCAGTGGCCTCAGAGCCCATCTACTCCGCAACACTGTGGGGGGTTTGCCCAGGGCCTGCTCCTTTTCCAGAGACTCCAGTTGTTTCCTCTAATGAGGGGGTGGGATAGGTTGGGAGGGGACTCAAATCATAGAACTTTCTAAGCTTGAGCAAGACCTAGGAGAAGGGAATTAGATAGGGATCCTGTCCTCCAGATATTCTCATAAATATTAATAATCACAGGAGCTGACATTCACCTGGGGCTCACTCTGTGCCAGGCACTGTTCTAAGCAATTGCATGTGTGCTAACTGGATTGATGCTCACAAAAACTATCCTCCCCACTTTACAGATGAGGAAATTGAGGCATGGAAACTCGTCCACACAGCTACTAAGTGCTGGAGCTGCAAGTGAACCCAGCAGGCTCTAGAGTCAAGCTCTTCCCTTTGAAGCATTTCTCAGGCAGTCACTAACATAGCACTTTGTCCAGGCTACCTCCAACCCAAGCCTTGGGACACACAGGGACAAAGGGATGGGTCATCACATCCCACAGATGCCCCAAGCTCCTGTCCTCAACCTTCTGAACGTTTGTCCTCCAGTCTAGAGGCCATTTACACGTGATAGGTCTGGATCCCTTGCAGAAGAAAAATACAATTTTCTTTTCCACTCAACAAGCCCATGTTTCTCTCCCCTCCCTCCAGCCCCAGTGTTTATTTCAGCAAAGAAATGGCCTTTGAAGTCCTCGCTTCTTGAAAACTGAGAGGGAGAGGGAGGCACTACAAACATTTAAAAGCATATCCACATTTTGGTTGGAATCTGGAAGTTTTTAAGGATTAATAACAGTTTTTAGAACCCATGGACCCCGCTGCTCTTTCAAGGTGAAAAAAATAACCCCTTGAATATCACAGCTGCCGGGGTCTGGAGGAAGAAATCACCCAGAGCCATGCCGAGGGCCTGCTTCGGCCGAATGTGATGAGGAACAGCCTGAAATTCTGGTCCAGGGGGCGTGTTCATAGCTCTGTGGCAAAGCGGCAGTAAGAAAAGGGAGATTTCCCCAAAACTCCATTCCCTCCATTGAAAGGATCGTCTTTTATGAGGGTTATGCCCTTCCTGCTTTATTTGATGTCAAAAGTCCTTTCTTTAAGGAATTTGTGACTATGGTAAACAAAGTTATTTAAAAATGTCTTCAGCAAAAGAAAATAGTTGGCAATCCTACCTCAGTCTCCCAGTTCTTAATCTTTTGGAATGTGCCTGGTTAGGGAAATCTCAGTTGAGGAGGAAGAAAGAGATGGACACACATTATCTCACCCTGAAGTAGAAACTGGGGCTTCATAAGACACTGCCAAAGTGCAGAGTACGGTTCAGGGGCAGTCGCTGCAGACGCAAACCCTGGGGAAGGCTTCTCAGAGGGCAATGCATCCCTGGGCCGTGGAAGGCAGGTACCACCTCACCTCCACAGCCAAGGGGAACTCCAGGGAGAAGGAAGGAAGCAGCAGCAGAACATGTGCTAAGGACACCTGAGTGTCTAAGGGCTCCCTCAGATGCTGATCGCATCTACTTCTCCTCACAATCCTGCAATGAGTGTACTCCACTTATCCCCAGTGGACATCCAAGGAAACTGAGGCGTGGTAAGGTTAAAGTCACGCTCTAGGTCATGCAGCAATCAAGGGCAGAGCTGGGGTTCTCACCCAGGCCACTCTGCAAGACTGGCTACATAACTTGCAAGGTCAGTACAAAATGAAAATGTGGAGCTCCTTATTCATAAATTATTAAGAATATCACGGGGACAGTGGACTGTTCAACCAAGCATGGGGCCCTTCTAAGTGCAGGCCTGTGCAGCTGCTCAGGTCACACACCCATGAGAGCAACCCTGCTTCTGGGCCTGAGAGTCCAGCACTTGCCATTGTTTACCACTGCTTTCCATTAGATGGTGGACTTAAGTTAAACAGATGAAGCAAAACCTAAAATTATCCATTCAGTAAAAATCTACAATACCTCTATTGAGACAGGTATAATATACAATATACCAAATTATTCATCAATGGCTATGTTTGGAGGGTGAGACCATGGGTGAATTTTTCTACTTTTCTGTATAGCTACTTTTTAATGTAAGTATGAATTTCTTTACAATAGAAACGAAGTGGGTGTTTGCTGTGTTTTAGTAATTTTACCTGTAGGACAGGAAAGAATTATGGGATTTCCTGGCCATTCCCCCAGCTTCCCTTCCAGGACCCCTTGGCTCCTCTCTGCCTATCATCTCTCTGACTCTGGACCCCTGCCCACTCCACTTCGGGGCCCCAGCCTGGCTCTAATAAATGGCTGATGATCAGGACGAGAGTGTGTTGTGATCAACCAAAGCATGTTGGCCAGTGGAAAGATCATGGCCATGGGAGAGAAATTGAGCCTAGTCCCTGCTCTGTCAGGCATGTGCTGTGTGGCTTTGAGCAAGTGCCTTTCCCTCTCTGAGCCTGATGTTACAGTGGGGTCCTTGAACATAGTGTGGCCTACAGCTCAATGACTGCAACAGTCAAGGAAGCAATTCCAGCCACCAAGACCTTTTCTTGAGTTTCCCCCTTTTCCACAAACAGCAGAGAGGGAGTGAAGCAGGATGATCTGGACCAGGGCAGTGTGGTATAGTGGGAAGAGGAACTCTAAGTTGGAGATACTCAGTGAGCAGTCTCTGTCCCTCTTGAGACCCCTGTCCTCTCTGCTTCAAACTCTCCATGGTTCCAATTGCCTCCAGAATAAACCCCAAACTCCTTACCATGTTCCTCCACAATCCATTCTGCCAGCCTTGTCTGCTCCCATTCCTGATTCTTGCTCACGCCCCGCCTGCCACACTGACCTACCTGCTTTTGTGTCAAGCTCGTTCCCCTAACAGGACCTTTGCACAGGCTGTTCCCTCTGCCTGGAACTCTCTTCCCCAGATCTTCCCCTGACTGCCTCTTTGGATTTTGAGCCCTAGCCAAAATGTCAGTCTCAGAGAGGTTTCCCTAGCTACACAGCTCTTTATCCCATGAGCCCACGTCAGCATCTTCACAGCACACATTGTCATCTAACATTTCCTACTTCAATGTTCTCATGTTCATTATCTTTGCATATCCCCCACCTTTCCAGTCCCAAGACACTGAACACCATGCCAGTGACCTACTGTCTGGTTCCCCACTTTGTCCTCAGTGCTTAGACAGTTAATAAATATTTGATGAATGAATGATTGAATGGGCCTCAATGTGCCTAGCAATACAATTAGAGGGTAAGGAGAATTCAATCGTTCTGGTCACAGATGTCTTTTAAAACATAATGAAATTTAGGGATCCTCTGCTTAGGAAAGCACAGACATAACATTGTGCATCCAGTGAGGTTCCCACTCCCTTTGAAGCCTGCCCCAGAATCCCTGATCATGCTCTGAGGTTTTCAGATCTGGGAACAGAAGACGACAAAGATCAAATGGGTGTTCCTTTGATTGTAAAAGGTGCTCAGGACTTGGTGCTCTGTCTTTGTGGAGTTTATATTTCCTCATTTGGAGCCAAAAGTATGTCTTGGTGCCCCCTCCCACACTCCTGTCTCTAACTCAGCAGACCCGCTCGGCTGGAGGGACCTGGCTCTATTATTCTTGCTCCTTGGTTGGCCCCCCCAACCCCATTTTCCTTCTGGCCCTCTCCTCTCCTCTTCCTGCTGCTAGAATCTTAAGACAGCAGATTCAGGCCTCTGGAGAAATGGTCTCCCTTAACACCAACATGGTCCCCCATCTATAAAACTGTTCAATTTCATAAAGTCGTAACTGCAGAAATCTGTCCAAACATTCCGGGGCGGTTGTAACTATTGGTGTTGGCTTGCAGACCTGAACTGAGCTGCCAGAGCTCTAATGAGGAAATACTTAACAGGCCCAGCCCAGGGTGACGGCCAGGGAGGGCAGGGAGCCCACAGACGGGTGCCAAGGAGCCATGAGCTGGCCTCCGCTGGGCGCAGTGGACAAGACAGGCTATCGATCGGCTTCTCAGAAAAATTAAATTGACTTTATCCTGTTACCCTTTGAAGGTGTGGGTGGAAGAAGGTGAGATGGGTCAGAGACAGCGGGACAGCTGTCAGGAGTGAGAACCTAGCCAGGACTGAACTTTGTGTTGAGACCCATGTAGCCAGACAGATGAAAAAGGCACTTTGTCCCTCCCAGGCTGGGGCATGCTGTCTTTTCCATGATTAATGTGGAGAGAATGGCTTAGACGCTGTTGAGGGCCGGCGAAGAGAAGTGGTCCTTTTTTTCCTCCTCCCCAGGCGCCTGTCTGGAGAATGGAGGCAGGGAAGGGTCAGTTGTGTTGGTAGGGATGGCTGCAGGGCCACCTGGAACTTGCACAGGAATCCACATCACTGAACACCCAGGGCCTCTGGCACCTTGAAGGTGGGCTGCGGGTGACCTCAGAAAGAGGGGGCTGCCGCAGTCCCAGCCAGGCAGCTATAGAGAAGCAACTACCCCTGGCATTTCCCCTCCCAGCAGCCACATGAAACAGTTCTTGGGGGACAGGGAGAGAGTACACACTTCAGAGGTGGCTGTGAAAATTTGGACCTGGCAGACAAGTGCTATCCACAAGAAAGGGGCAATTCCGTGGTCTTGTACATCCTGGAGACTTCATTGAAGGAATTCCCTTCAATCTGATCGTCAGGAGGAAGGGCCCCTTGGCTGTGAGGTTGGAGGAAATTGTGGCCCCCCTGCAGCCCCACAACCCTATCCCCTCTTTGTGGTGTGATGAAGGCCTGGATCCCGATGGGACCACACTTTGTACCTGTGGCTAGGTGGGCATTTCTAAAAGCTGGATACCCGGAAATACCAAGTCAGAACAGCATCTCTGACCTAACCACATGGCCCAGCTTAGAACCACACCCTGGAGCCCCAATTTCCAGGGCAGCTGCCCCCAGGCCAAGGAAGGCCCATAAACTCCAGGTACATAAAGAAATGAAGTCCATGCTTGAAGAAGCAGGGAGATAGGGTTCTTTCCCAGCTGGGTGATGGATTTCTTTTCCCTTCATCACATCAACAGCTCTCAAGACCTTGCCTTACTTAATGTCATGGTCCCCATTGAGACTCTCCAAGACTCCCATGGAATGAGGCCCTACTCTCTTTACAGATGAGACCCCAGAAATCCACTTGCAGCCCTGTGGGACAGAAAAGAGTGCTTAGGTCCCTGACTATTAGACAGAAGGAGAAACTGAGACCTCAGAAAAAAAGCTGAGTTCAAGTCATAGAACAGATTTTCCCTTGGAGGCCATCTGGCAACACACTGGTTTTGCAGGTGAGAACTGTACAGCTCTGAGGATAGAGGAGACTAAATATGTCCCCAGCCTCCTCCACGCAGCATTGTACCATTCCCTATCCCCAGGACCCCTGAACATGGCCTCCCCTTCCTCTGCTCTCATCTTTGGAGGGGGCACAGCAGGCCATCCCCCAACGGATCTGCTCCCAGCTCCAGCAGAGGCCAGGCCTGAGCCTCAAGAGCCTCGCCATAGCTGAGGGGGCCCAAGAAAGTATCATCTGCAGGAAAAGACATCGAGAACACTGATTTCAGTCCCAGATCTCTGCTGGAAAGCCTTGTGACTTTGGGGGGCCCCTTTACAAATATCCTAATATTTGAAGAACACATTATGTTTCACAAGGCTCTTTCACATGTTATTTCATTCTGTCCTGAATCTCTTGGGGCCTCAGTTTCTTCACATCAAAATGAGGGAATTGAACTGACAGATGGCTTCAAGGCTTTCTCTCCCACATGCTAATATTTTGTGAGAGACTATGTTTTATGGCATCTCATAGATTATATCGTTCGTTTTAGGATTTATGGTGCTAAGGTGCTGTGTTCTGGGATCCTAGAAGCATCAGCTTCTAAAATTCAATGGTCTTTGATTCTCAGAGTATATGACTTTTTCGTTCCATGATTGCATATGTCAGAGTCTCCCAGATTTCACTCGTTCCTGTACCACCTTTAGCACATAGACTGTGTCTGCATACCACCTGTATTATTATTCATTTGGTATTTTTTAAGTAGACACTTTTTTAACTTAAATGTCTTTAAAATGGAAACTTTATATCACTGTTGCAAATGGAAAACTGGTCTCACCTGCCATAAATAGGAGCTAAAAGTAAAAATAAATACAATAAAAACAATGCTATTAAATTCTAACTAGATATTGTTGCTTGCCAAAGGCTCCAAGCCCAAGGCTTGCTCTTTAAAAAATGTTTTAATATACATACGTGTATATATATTAGCAAGGTTTAGAGAGTTATTAAAGACACGTTAGCATCAAATTGAAATATAATGAGAAGAACTGAAAATATAGCTGGACTTTTCATCTCTTTCTCATGAAGCGGTTCCATGTTGTTCGGTGCTGTACCTGGGCATCACCTAGGTTCCCTGTGGGGCATGTCCCTTCACCAGGTTTACCTAATGTAAAACTCCTTGTTCTGCTACGTGGTAAAGGAACATAAACTCTCACCTCTCAAGCCACATGAACATTGTCCAGAGAGTCCAACTGGTTTCTTCTCTTCTGGGCTTGGAAGAGCTTTGCATTATTGCAAAAACAGTGCCTCAGATTCAGGCCTGGGGCTTCCCTCTCATGGTCTTCCCCGGATAAGAAGAGGCAGACTAGAAACCCCTGAAGCCTATCAGCTGGAGATTGTTAGAGACATTGGTGGTTCTGGAGCTGCCAACAGGACTCAGCTGAACAGAAATATACTTTCTTTAGCGCAGGTCTGGTGACAGCTGGGCCTGCAAGTGATGCCTTTGCTTGTAGGACAGAGAGAGCAGACACAGCTCTGGGGGTGCTGGGCCCCAGAGCCGGGAGTGGGGGTCCTACAGGAAGAGCCTGTTGGAAGAGCTCAGCATACCCCTGGAGATTCAAGGCTGGACTCATCCTCTCCGGGGCTGGCTGCAGAGCCAGGGTTGTATCAGGCCAGGCCTTGACCTGTGGGTAGAAGGACCCAGGTTCTAATCCCGCCTCCTGCTGGCCCTACTGTGTGACCTTGAGCAAGGCCCTTTTCCTCTGCAGGGCAACGTCCTGTCTGTACAATTGGTGCACACACTGGCTCTGACTATCTCTGTGAGAACTAGGGGTATAAGAATGCTTGCTGGCTCACAACTCTATCTTCAGCACATGTTTGCACTCAAATAAATGGCTGCTGCTATTATCATTATAACAATAATTATCACTTGGTCTTCATGATTCTTTGAGAAAGGGTGAGATGAGTAACAATTTTCTCATTGACAGGGGCAACATATAGAAATGTTTTGATACACAGAAGTACTCCATATATTTGATAACAATGCACCCTGGTGCCTGAGGGTAACAGCAGTCCTTGGCCTAGGCTCAGTTTCTGAAGCTGGCCTGATGACTTCTCTGTGATAGTGACATCGGCCTCACATCGAACGCAGCCTTTCTTTGTCTGACTCCAGAACCCAGAACAATATATGAAAAACCAGGGCTGCCTTTCCCCTGTTCCCTTCACCCCACACAGAGTCCCACCTCCAGGCCTTTGCTCTTGCTCTTGCCTTCCCCTACGACGTCCTCCTCTCTCCCCATGGCTTGATCCAGCCCTCAGAACCAACCTCCAAAACCCAGGTAATGGTCCTGGCTCAGCCCCAGATTCTCTGATTGGCTGCTCTGGGCCTCAGTTTCCCCATGCAAAATAAAGGGATTGAACTGCATGACCTCCAAGCTCCTTCCAGGCCTGGCATTGGGAATGACAGATGCAGTAGTGCCCAACACGAAAAGGAAATGACCCTGGTTGCTCAATTAAGACCGTGTCAAACTTGGAATCAGGAGAATGGGGACGATTGGCTCCGTGGCCTATGTGTATAGCCTTTATCCCATAAACTGTAGGCAACCAGAGGACAGGGGTCACACGTGATTTACTAACCCTCACATCTGCAGAGTGTTCAATGCATAAAAGTTGCTCAATAAATAATGATCAAATAAATACGTGTATGCTTGAACTGTATCATAAGCATTCTTATTAGAAAACTGAAGTTGAAGTCAAATGCAATCAAGTTAACTCTCCTTGATTTTAAGCTCCAAGGAGAGAAGCCCCCTCTTTCTTTTCCTCCAGGCTCAAACTGCAGCATTAGCCTGAGCTTAGGGCAGGAGGCAGAGAGGAGAACAAAGCCCTATTAACTTATTTTAGTTATCTAGAGAAAACTTACTTTTTTTTTTTTTTTTTTTGAGACAGAGTCTCCCTCTATTGCCCAGGCTGGCGGGCAGTGGTGCAATCTCAGCTCACTGCAACCTTCATCTCCCAGGTTCAAGCAATTCTCATGCCTTAGCCTCCCAAGTAGCTGGGGTTACAAGCACACACCACCACACCTGGCTAATTTTTGTGTTTTTAGTAGAGATGGGATTTTGCCATTTTGCCCAGGCTGTTCTCGAATTCCTGACCTCAAGTGATCTGCCCGCCTTGGCCTCCAAAAGTGCTGTGATTACAGGCATGAGCCATCGTGCCCAGCCAAAAACTTCAAATCTAGGGGCATATTCAGGCTTTTTAATAGCTTTTCACCCTGTGTAGTATTCAATCATTGATTCTACAAACACTTCTTTTTTTTAACTTTTATTTTAGTTTCGGGGGTACATGTGACTGTTTGTTACATGGGTTACCTTGTGTCATGGGAGTTTGTTGTAGAGATTATTTCATCACCCAAGTATTAAGCCCAGTACCCAATAGTTAACTTTTCTACTTGAGAATATCTGTGTAGCTGGGGCTACAAAGAGAGTGTGAAGGACAGGCATGGAATTTGAGGAATCTGAATACTTGGTTTCCAGCCCCAGCTCTGATAGGAACTCTGTGTGATCTTGGGCAAATCACTTCTCTCCTCTAGGCTTTAGTGTCCTCATCCGTAAAATGGAGTGTTGGACTTGTTAATATTTAAGGCTGTTTCCCTTCTTATTATCTATAATCAACATCTTAACCTGTGAGCTACAGATTCCCAGAGCAGAGGGACTAGAATTTTTTTTAAGAGGTCTGGGAAGTAGTCTATGCATCAAGCATTATCTGTAAATAACACACAAAATTACATTTCCTTTTGTGTGTGTTGGAGAGAGGAGGCTAATGCACTTTGCATAAGGGCCTCACACTTGAAAGGGCAGAAGCTCTGGTGTGAATGGCACTGGCTATCATCCTGACTTGCACAGAGCTTACAGTCTAGCAAAGATATAACCCAAGCAACTTGAATACAATGAGAGAAACAGATGCGGGTCCTGAAAGTTCAGAGGCAGGAGAGACCAGTAAAAAGCAAGAAAGTTCTCTTAGAAGTTATAGACCCCACTGAGAAATTGGGAGAACTATTGGCCTCCCCCAACCCCCACCATACAAAATGCACCAAATTTTACATACCATTGCCAGGTGATCACAGGCCTTCAAGTTCATCTCACAGAACTCATCACAGTTCTTAATCAAGGTTAAGAACTATTGATTTAGATAAACCCATAAGCAGAAGTCAGGCAAGTCTGGAGCAAATTCCTAACTTGAATTCTTGAACAAGGGCACCATACAAGCTTGTAGAAGAGGCTAGAGACACTTTGGGATCAATGGCCCCAGGGCCTGAGAGGTCTTGATCAGAGAGAAAGGGGCATGGGGAAGCTTGGGTGAGATAAGCCATGAGCCACCTTCTCTGTCTCTTCTGCTAGACAAAGCAATTTTTTATGCTGTTTCAGAAGGCCAAACTCATAAGCTTCAAAACATAAACAAGCACAGCCTCTTAAATCACTGGGGAATTGTTTATGAATTAAATCATCTCTTCATAACAAACAGAGACCAGGCTGAGGATCCACAACCTCTATGATTAGATGTAGACAGGCAAGGAATCAAGAAGGACCCCTGTGGAGATGAGACCTCATCTGAGATGGTCCCATTCAGAGGCAAGGCCACTGGCTAGAAAACCCTGCCTCTGTTCTCATGAGTGAGTTCCTTGGGGTGGTAGAAACCTGATGGACATACAACAAGATTTAAAAGCTGAAAATATGCTTTCGATCCTGAAGTGGTAATCATTTTAAAGGCCATGGCCAACACCACAAGCATTACAATTACACTCAGCAGTCTCACGGCAAAGGACAAAGGACGCAATGGCAAAATGTAGTTTGATTGAGCCAAGGACATAGACCCCCTGAGTGACTGTGGGCGCGGAATGACTCCCCAGTCAGAGCTTTTCCCACTTTAATGTATATCTGAGTCACCCAGCATCCTGTTACTAGGTGGATTCTGATTCAGTAGGACTGTGATGCAGCTGAGATTCTGCATTAACAAGTGCCCAGGTGATGTCATGATGCTGGTTCCCAGGCCAAGATAATGGCAGTGACAGCAGAGCACAGCTAAATTCATGGACTCTGGGGTCAGATAGGCCTGAGTTCAAATCTTGGCTTCCTTATCCCACTGACTGAATAATATTAGTTACTTAGCCTGTTTGAGATTTGGCTCTTTATCTGTAAAATAGGAATAACAGGCATGATTATTTGTTTATTCAATAAATATCTATTAACATCTTCTATGTGTCAGGCTTGTGCTGGGCCCTGGGGATGCAATGGTGAGACAAAGCAGACTCGGTTCCTGCTCTCGGCAATCTGATGGTCTTTGAGATGATGGATGTAAAGTATTTAGCACAGTGCCTGGTACCTGGTAAGAGCTCAACAAATGATATGTATTTTTATTAGTAGTAGTATAGTATCATCAATTTCAAGCACCCCGGGGAGAGAACTCTTCCGGTAGGTACCGAGTTCCTGAAAGGAGTTGTGATTCATTCTGTAATAAATGGGACACTGAGACGAAGGGTATATGGTCCTGCCCCTTGAGGAGCTCCTGGTTTCGTGGAGAAATGTGTATTTAGCCCAGGTATAGCACAAGTTAGATGCAGAGTTCACTCTGTTCACAGGCTTGATCCAGAACTACTGGCTTCCACGTGCTTCTCAGAGCTGACCCTCCTTCTCTCTTGGTTGCCCTGCCCCCAACCTTTGTTTTTTGACTCTGCCTCCCATTTTTTACCCTTTTCCTACATGTTGACTTGAAAAATGCTTTATCCCCTCAGTAATGACTATAACCCAATGCCTGCTGGCTAGATAGCCTGTAGACTTCCCACTAAAGCTATGTATCACCCCCTAGGCCTCCCTACCTTCCTGCCCACCAGGGTTATACAAATGGATCAATCTAGGCACCTGCTATGGAGCTCTGGAAGAAAATCACAAAGACTTGGAATGCTCTGCGTTCCATTGGAATTCTCAATACGCTGAGTATCAGGAGGTTGGAGATCATGGATGGTGTTGATAAGGAAATGATAGTGTGCTTCCAGGCGGCCTGGTCGTAGACATCTAGGTCTGGGCCTTCCTGTGGCCCATTCCTGGTACAGGCTTCGCTACAGTGAGGCTCTAAGTCAAGGCCAATGAGAAGGTGAGAAGGAGCAGGCAGCAACTTCAAGGAACAGCTAATGGAAGGAGACTCAGAACCTTAATCTTAGAATCAACTGAAGCAAATCACAGAGACTTATTGAAATTGTCACGAGCAGCACTGGGGCCTAGGGATAAAGTAAGGACTGGGGCATAGTCCCTGCCCTCATGGAGTTTACCATCAAGCACTGAAAACCAACAATGACAGGCCATGACAGCATAGCGTGGTGGGCACCATCATGGCGGACACACTGGAACTAGTGCAGCCCATCAACAGAGGCTTCCCAGGAAAAGCACTTCAGCTGAGACCTGAAGGAGAAGAAGGGTGAGGCCAAGGGCGGTGAAGGGAAGGAGCATTCCAAGATGAATAAACAGCACTCAGAAGGCTGGACCGAAAGGACTGCTCTATGTGGTCCCAGAGACAGGTGTGAGACATGGACCTGTTGAGGGGGCCAAGGGCAAGCCGCACAAGTCTAACCATTCCAAGTGTCCAACTTGGATACCTCCCCAAGGGCAATGGGGGGCCACCGAAGGTTCTGCAGTACAATTCAGCACCAGTTATTAGTCTGCTTTTACAGATGGGAAACTGAGGCACCATGGAGTGGTTAGGTAACTGGCCGGAGGTCACACTATCAAAAAGTGCTAGGGCCAGGATTCCCTGCCGTCTGAGGCCAGAGCCTACACCCTCCAGCACGTAGTTAAGTGCACACAAAGGTACAAACACACATACATTAAAAAAAAAAATACAGCCGCGGCACAGGGCTCAGTCAGAGGCCTTGCAGGCAAACTCTATTTAAAGTCATTTAACAAGGAGCCTCTTAATGATCTCATTAGCCTGGACAGGGCCCTTAGGAAACTTGAGGCAAGGCCCTGCTTTAAATGGGGCTTCTTTGAAGTGGCCACCACCTGAAGCAGCCACCTGAATGGCGGGTAACAACGAGGGCCTGTGAGCCCTGCGCCCGCTTGGGCTGCAGCCACGGGGCCTCTAACACAGCAAGACTTGGCCTCGGTGGAGCCCAGGACGCCTGTCGGGTTGCTGT
The DNA here is from genome assembly GCF_003255815.1 of Theropithecus gelada. Classification (NCBI taxonomy): domain Eukaryota; kingdom Metazoa; phylum Chordata; class Mammalia; order Primates; family Cercopithecidae; genus Theropithecus; species Theropithecus gelada. Next base: position 146,803,346 of record NC_037673.1, read on the forward strand.
TAGCTCACTCCCAGCCACCCTCTCTGCAGGCCCATTCAGATGGGCGATCTGGCTGGCCAGGCCACAATGAGGTCATGCGTCATGATGGCGGTGGCCGGAAGCAGACTGTGGCCTTCTTTAGGCCTCACCCTCTCATGTCTGGACTCCCAGGCTCCCCTCGGCCTGGTCTGGCTCCTGATCAGGGATGCTTCATGGTTCTCCCTGATCCCAGGCTCTACTTCTACCCTCTCTATCCCCAGCTCCTCTCATCAGTCCTCTTGTTTCTAGACTGACTCCCTTCCCTTCCAGCCACCCAACCCTGATCTCTTCATGATCCCCTTAAGGGTGGGTGCCTGATCTTCCACAGAAGCAGCTATGAGATCCCACCCAAACATCACCCCCAACCCCAGTCACCCTGGATGCCTACTGCTCTGGTCAGCTCTGGGGCATCTGGGCCCCCGCTCCCTCTGCCTGGGGGAGGGTCAGCATCCCAGCAGGGCCAGGCCACACAGCTCCCAAGCTGCCCCAGGAAACAACCGGGGGTGACTGACCTTCTGAGGAATATGTACCTGGCCAATTGTCCCACCACGGGGTGCAAAACCCAGACAGGCAGAAGGAACCGATTCACCTTTCCAGAACTGCATGCAGAGGCCCTCCCAGCAGGCTGTGGCTGCCGCCCTGCCTATTAATAGTCAAGCAGCTGTTTGCCTCTCTGAATGAGAGTCTTTATTGCAAGCTGCGTTGACAAAACAGATCCTGCTCCTTCCTGCCCAGAATATGTGGGGGTGGAGGGGCCACAGTGAGATGTTCCTTCCTTCCAGGGACATTGAGAAGATCAGCACTGGGACAGACCTCAGCAGAGACCCCCTGAAAATCAGGGCCAATGCCAAGCTCATTCTCACCACCTCCCCTGCCCCTCACTTGCTCCTTTGCTCATGTTCCTAGTTTCAGCCAGCAGCTCCACTGTTCCTTGGTAGTTTCACAACATTCTCATCCCTCCCTTGTTCCACCTCAATCTAGAAGCCTCAAAGTTGAGGCCTTGGGCCAGCGCAGTGGCTTATGCACGTAATCTCAGCACTTTGGAAGGCCAAGGCGGGTGGATCACTTGAGCCCAGGAATTTGAGACCAGCCTGGGCAACATGACAAGACCCCATCTCTACAAAAATACAAAAGTTAGCTGGATGTGGTGGGTGTGCCTGTAGTTCCAGCTACTTGGGAGGCTGAGGTAGGAGAATCACCTGAGCCTGGGAGTTTGAGGCTGCAGTGAGCCATGATCCTGCCACTGCACTCCTGCCTGGGCAACAGAGCAAGACCGTGTCTCAAAAAAAAAAAAAATTTAAGGCCCCTTCTGACATCTGGCCTCACCTCCCATGCCCCAGCCCCTCAATCAGCTGAGTATGTGACTTGACATGCTCTCCCTTAGCTCCTGGCCTTTGCACATGTCATTTTCTCTGCCTAATGCTCCCTTTCCCCAGATCTTCATGTGATTGATAGCCCCTTAAGTCATGGCTTGGAAGAGATCACACTAGGAAGACTTGTCTCCCAAAACCTACCTCGGTGTGCCTCCATGCTCTGCTGAACTTACTTCCTTACCTGAAGTTCTTTCTGGGAGGGTAGAGGTGGGGCTTTTTTCTTCCCTTACTTTCCTCTACCAGCTGCCAGGACACTGACTCTGAGCTGAATCAAAGAAAGATACATGAATGCTTACATCTCCTTCCCCAAGCCCCCACACTCTGACCAGTCAGCAAGTCCTGTTCATTCAACCTGGGGAAGAACGAGAGATCTGGAAATAGGTTGCCTGGGTTTGAAACATGGCTCTGCCACTTACCAGTTGAGGGACCCTTAGGTAAGTCATTAACCTTGCAAAGCCTGTTTCCTTACCTGTAAAATGGAGCCAGTCATAGTTCCTGCTTCCTAAGATTATTGTAAGAAGTCAAGGGGTGGCCGGGCACAGTGCCTCATGCCTGTAATCCCAGCACTTTGGGAGGCTGAGGAGGGTGGATCACTTGAAGTCAGGAGCTCAAGACCAGTCTGGCCAATATGATGAAACCTCATCTTTACTAAAAATAAAAAAATTGGCTGGGTGTGGTGACATGCTCCTGTAATCCCAGCTGCTTAGGAGACTGCAGCAGAATTGCTTGAACCCAGGAAGCAGAGGTTGCAATGAGCTGAGATTGCATCACTGCACTCCAGCCTGGGCAACAGAGCAAGACTCCATCTCACACACACACAAAAAAAAGTCAAGAGGCAATGCTTATAAAATGCCTAGCCCAGCATCTGACACAATCAGTAAATGTTAGCTGCATAATTTTACTCAATGTTTCAACCTGGCCACAGAAACTTCCCCTATCCTTGTCTCCTCCACCCCCATTTAATCATCAGCCACAGTGGCGAATGTCCCACAGCACAAGCTTTCAGAAATGCCTGTGTAGCTAACACTCATGCCTTTGAACAGGTAAGGCCCGTGGGGCCAGAAGGAATAGAGTACAGAGCCATGAGCCTACATATTAGACCTGATGGCTTGGCCACATCTTGGCCTAAGGAGCTAAACTTGTGGCTGTCTATGGGTCCAACAGCCTGCAGTGTCAGGTCTCCCAGGAAAGGACCAGGTACCAAGGGGCCACTCTCTTCACATTAGAGCAGGCTGGCACAAGTTTTGGTTCCCATGGACCCTCAGAGTAGCCTAAGGCACACTTAGGTGAGGAGTTAATGGAGTTTTGTTCCTTCTCTGCTTGATGGGTACCTGGAGGTGAGGGCTGTGTAAAGGAAGAAGATGTGCATTTAAGCCTTGGTGCTGATGCTCTCTGCCTGCTGGAGGGTGGCTAGCTGCTAGCTGCTCCTGCTCCCTTGGGCTCCAGAGCCTTCTTAAATTGTCTTCAAAAAGGGAACAGTAATCCCTGACTGGTGCAGGACTTTTCAGTCCCCAAAACACATCGATTTTCATGATCTCACTTGATCCCTTAACTTTCCTCCCTGTGAGCAGACTAAGCCTCTCCTCAACTTGGCCAATTATAAATGTGAAGGTCAGAAAACACAATGTGCCTTGCCTAAGGCCACAGATTTATGGTGTGGCCATCCTGAGACAGGAACCCAGGTATCCTGGCTCCCTGTCCAGTGCTCTTACCGCTCTACCTGGCTGCTGTCCAAGGCAGTTAGTGGAATGTTCACTGTGGTGTGAGGGAACCAGGCTCCCCTTTTCTTTTTAACTCAATATTATTGAGCACCTACTAACTGTTAGCCATTGTATTAGGGATAAAATTACAGGCCTTTGTGGTGTGTGTGTGTGTGTGTGTGTGTGTGTGTGTTTTAATGGCCTTATTAAGGTGTAGTTGATAAACAAAAACTGCACGTATTTAATATATACAGGACCCAGGACTTTTAAGCAAACAGTTCTAGGCCCATAAACATATGAAAAGATGTTCAACCTTATTAGAATTCAGAGAGATGCAAATTGAGACCATTATGAAACCCTTTTACGCCCACTGGATTGGCAAGAAATTAAGGAGCCTGACAATACCAAGTGTTGGCAAGAATGTGGACCAACCAGATGCTTATACACTGCTGGGAGGAATGTCTATGGGAATAAGTGACTGGGAAAATCATTCCAGTATGATCTTGTAAAGCTGATCGATAACTTTCCCTGCAGCCTCACAGTTCCACTGCTAGGCAACATATACTCCCAGGCACATACACACCCGTGCTTACCATTGTGAACACACTGGTTGTTAGAATCTTGAAATACTTCCATGCCAGTTGGTAAATAGCTACTATTCCAAGTCTCTCCCACCCATTTACCTGTGAACCCCTGTGATTCAGCTGCCCCCAGCCTTTCCTTTAGGTACCCACCCAAATTCCCCATGATCCAACAACTAAAAGGTTAACACCCCATAGACTACCCCCAGGACCACATTCCAGCCCCACAGCATCCATTCTGATTGCTCAGTGCCCTCACCTCTCCAATTGTTCATTGTTATTGTGTCCACCCTATAGAAACCCTTACTCCATGCAACAAGAGAAATGCACAAGGTTATTCATAGACTCAATCTTCTTAATAGAAACAACAATAACCACAACAACCACAATAACCAAACAACTATAAATAACCTCAGGTCCATGGAAGGGAAATGCCCATCCAACCTGCAACCTGCTTCCTTCTGTCAGCTCAGAGAAGCTCTCCCGCAGGGTTCAGGGCAGACAGAAGAGATGGGCTCATTTTCTTTTCTTTCTTTATTTTATTTTTTTCTGAGACGGAGTCTTGCTCTGCCGCCCAGGCCAGAGCGCAATGGCGAGGTCTCGGCTCACTGCAACCTCCGCCTCCCGGGTTCAAGGGTTTCGCCTGCCTCAACCTCTCGAATAGCTGAGACTACAGGTATATGCCACCGCATCTGGCAATTTTTATATTTTTAGTAGAGACTGGGTTTTGCCATGTTGCCCAGGCTTGTCTCGAACTCCTGAGCTCAGGCAATCCACTCACCTGGGCTTCCCAAAGTGCTAAGATTACAGGCATGAGCCACCACATCCAGCTTTATTCTTTAACTATTGATTGCACACCCATATGTGCAAGGCACCGAGCTGAGCTTGGGAGAAACAGCAATAGCCAGACAGAGTCCTTGCTTTCTGGAACTGTCAGCCTGCCCTGGGTGCCCCCAACCTTGAAACACATTCCTCAGAGCAGCTGGGTGCTGACATGAAGCCCACACGCCTGGCTCAGTGGCCCTTCATCCCAGTAAAACGGCAAATGCAGGAGGCTGGCACTGAAGTATCTGGGTGTTTTGTCCCCACATGCCTCCTGTCTGACCTTCTGCCTGAGGAAAGAGTTTGTTTTTGCTCCAGGAAGAGAGGTATAGCTGTGGGAAATTCAATGTGCTTATTTATTTGTTTGGCTTCCCTAATTTAATCTTCTCAACAAATAAAAATAAAGATAGCATGTTTGCCCAAAGAGCAAAAGGCCCCACCTGAGATGTTATTACGCTTTCCAGAATTAGTCACACCATTACTGCTAGTGGCCAACGTGCCCAGGGCAACTGAGGGTTAGAAGCCCAAGCTCCCAGCCCAGCTCTGCCAATGATGGTTTGATATCAGAAAAGTCGTTTCACCTCTTCAATTCTTGTTTGCCTCCTTTATAAGATGAAATGCTTGGTGCTTCTAAAGTCAGAACTTTCACATTCACTATCTCATTTTTTGTTCTTAATATGCTGTGAAGAAGTCATTTTGATCCTATTTTACTGGTGGAGAAACTAAAGCAGAAGAGACAGACAAGTTCGAATGACCCAACTGATAAGAAGAGGCAGAGACAGAAGCGGAATCCAGACTTCCAACTCTTGCCTGAGGTCCTGGCGTCCTCACCAGGGTTTCTCATACTTGATTAACATACAGATACCGGCCGGGCCCGGTGGCTCAAGCCTGTAATCCCAGCACTTTCGGAGGCCGAGAGGGGCGGATCACGAGGTCGGGAGATAGAGACCATCCTGACTAACCCGGTGAAACCCCGTCTCTACTAAAAAAATACAAAAAACTAGCCGGGCGAGATGGCGGGCGCCTGTAGTCCCAGCTACTCCGGAGGCTGAGGCAGGAGAATGGCGTAAACCCGGGAGGCGGAGCTTGCAGTGAGCTGAGATCCGGCCATTGCACCCCAGCCTGGGCGACAAAGCGAGACTCCGAAATTTAAGAACCTTTTCAGTTTGATTTACAGCAAAATCTTGGTTTATTCAGGTGAAGTCATTGATTATCCCAGCGCCAATGTGATCACAAAGGCAAACATCAACACAGCATTGAAATCACATGTCCATACAATGTTATAAGGCAGATATTCAAATGATCCAAAAATATAATTTTTTTTTTCTTTTGAGACGGAGTTTCGTTCTTATTGCTTAGGCTAGAGTGCAATGGCGCGATCTCGGCTCACTGTAAACTCCGCCTCCTGGGTTCAAGCGATTCTCCTGCCTCAGCCTCCCAGGTAGTTGGGATTACAGGCGCGGCCACCACACCTAGCTTATTTTGTTGTTTTGTTTTGTTTTGTTTTGTTTTTTGAGACGGAGTCTCGCTGTGTCGCCCAGGCTGGGGTGCAGTGGCCGGATCTCGGCTCACTGCAAGCTCCGCCTCCCGGGTTTACGCCATTCTCCTGCCTCAGCCTCCCGAGTAGCTGGGACTACAGGCGCCCACCACCTCGCCCGGCTAGTTTTTTGTAATTTTTAGTACAGACGGGGTTTCACCGTGTTAGCCAGGATGGTCTCTATCTCCTGATCTCGTGATCCGCCAGTCTCGGCCTCCCAAAGTGCTGGAATTACAGGCTTGAGCCACCGCGCCCGGCCTAATTTTGTATTTTTTAGTAGAGGCGGGTTTCAGCATGTTGGTCAGGCTGGTGTCCGACTCCTGACCTCAGGTGATCCACCCGCCTCAGCCTCCCAAAGTTCTGGGATTATAGGCGTGAGCCACTGTACCTGGCCTAAAATTTTTCTTTCTCTTTTTTTTTTAGAGACCGAGTCTCACTCTGTCTCCCAGTTTGAAGTGCAGTGGTGCAATCTTGGCTCACTGCAACCTCCGCCTCCTGGGTTCAAGCAATTCTCCTGCCTCAGCCTCCTGAGCAACTGGGATTACAGGCGCATGCTGCCACACCCGGCTAATTTTTTGTATTTTAGTAGAGACAGGGTTTTACCGTGTTGCCCAGGCTGGTCTCAAACTCCTGAGCTCAGGCAATCCGCCTGTCTCGGCCTCCCAGAGTGCTAGGATTACAGGCGTGAGCCAGCGCACCCAGTTAAAATTTTTAATTATTTTAGATTATCATTGAAATTAAAATTAAAAATTAAACCCTTGAAGAACTTGTCGGAACCGTCCCCCTTCCCATTCTGAGATTCTGTCAGGCTGCCTCCACGTTGCCTGAAAACCCCTTCCCGTTCTAACATTCTTTGAGTTTCCCTGGTAACCATCTGCTGGTGGAAATGACAATTAAGCTGTTCAGCTGCCTGGTTCACTTAGTTCCCCCATTATGGCTCTGTGCCAGGGTCAAGAAGGCCTGAATTTACCCACCTGCAGCAATCTGCCAAAGGCGAGGGATCCTCCCAGGGACAAGATGAGTCTCAAAACACAGAGTAGAAAAAGCCTGCACCTGGACCGACATTGTTCATCCTTCCACCACCTGGTCCACTAATCCATCCGTTCTGCATTCACTCTCGCCTGTTACATTCCAGGTCCTAAATTTGGGGGAGAGAAGATGGGGTGAAAAAATAAGCAAGGTTTGCCTTTGTGTATATAATGTACTACTATCAATATTGTGTGCCTGTGCGTGTGTGTATGCAGTCATATCTAAGCTCTGGTAATATTGCTTCCTCCTGGGAAGAGAAACGAGAAGCTGGGGAACAGAGGGTGGGAGCCTGGAAGATTTACTTTTCTCGGTACCCTTTGCATACCTTTACATGTTTGCATCATGCGTACGCATCGTCTACTCCAAAAATAGGCTTCAGTTTTTGAACTACATTTTCCACTGGAATCCAGTGCTCTGGCCATGTAAGCAGGCTGACCCTTCAGAGGTGGTGATGGTGGAGTAACTCATGGTCAGTAAGTGGGATGAAGAAGGAGGCATCGTCCAGACCTATTGGCCATGGGTTCTGTGGCCTTGTCCAAGAGGCTGCTGGCCCCAGAGGCCTCTGCCCACCTCCCCTCCAAACCTGTTCCTGTGTATGCTGTGCCCAGGATTGAACTGCTCAGAGGTGATGGTGTAACCCCCTGCCATGGCCTCAAGAGACCGCTTGTGTGGGCTGGCATGTGGTCACATATGAGTGAAAGTGACCAGGCACATGTATCCTTTTCTTTCCCCAGACAAATATTTTCTTGGAGTCCTCAGATGCCTTCCCCACCCTGCTGCTAGGGTGACTGGGCAGTTTTGAGTGGCCGTGGTATATGGAGGCCATGGGATACCTCCTCCGTCCTCTTCCGGTTTTCTTGAGACGTCACAAATGCCACTTCCATAAGTTCCTGCCTCCGGAGTCACCAAGCATGGTCCCAGGAACAGCTCAGAACACAGGGCCATGGGTGGGATGGAAAAGGAGGGAGACTGGTGTCTCATGTCTTGCATGTCCCGGCTCCTCCAGAGACTCAGCTCCACTTGCAGATGCAAGGTTAGATTTGAAGAGACTGTGTTAAGCCCTTGGGGCCAGGCAAGTTTAGGACATTCACACTGGATGGCTCTCAGGGAGCAGTGTCTTCTGAGGCTTTTCTCTGTGAATCCCCTCTCTCTGGGGGATTTCAAGACTTCCCACTGTGCCTAGGCCTGCTTCCTCCAGCCTCATAGCACCCCGGAGAGCTCAAGACAGTTCTCTTCTCTGTTTTACAAGTAAAGAACCTGAAACCCAGAGGTAAAACGACTTACCCCCAAGTTCAGCAGCCTGTAAACCACTCAGCCTGAATTTCAACCCAAGTGGGCCCTGCTCTAAAGCCCATGCTCCGAACATTCCACCTGAAGTCAAGGCCTCCTGAGGAGGGTGCCAGGCCAAGAAATGGCCTCAGTTTGCTGCGGATTGTAGAACCCCAGACGTAGAGGAAGACATTGGCGCAGTTCATTATATTCAAACCTAAAGCCTTTGTGCATCACAAGGCTGCATAAAGTGAAAAAAGAATTCACAGACTAACAAAAGATAGTCGCAGCAGAGCACAGGATTAGAGCTCCTGCAGATCAATAAGAAAGACACAAACAGCACCATGGAAACACGGACAGAGGGTACAAGAGGCGATCCACAGAAGAGGAAATCCAAACCACCAGCACAATTACGAAAACGGTTTAACTCTACTCATCAGAGAAATAAAACTTAAAAACAAGAACGAGAGACATTTGGCCCCCATCAGAGTGACAAACATTCCAAAGTCTGACTATTGCCAGGTCAAGTTTGGATGTGGAGCCGCAGAAACTCACTCTTTCAGATATAGCCGGGCAATGGCAGGGAGCCCCAAGATGCTCACACACCCGGCCATTCTTCCCCAGGCACATGCAAGACACGCATGAGGATGGTCGCAGCAGTGTGGGTTTTATTATGGAAAACTGGACATCACTCAAACGCCCATCAACAGGAGAATGGATTGATAAACTGTAGTACATGCCTACAATGAAATTGATTGAATAGTGGATATGTGTATACTGGTGCTCTGCACATCAACTGTGGATAAATTTCAAACACAATGTTGAATGAAAACAAGCAAGTCGCAGAAGGCTATGCACAATATTATGTCATTTACAAAAAGTTTAAAGCTACAAAGCAACACTTTCTCCGCTTTGTGAATGAATACATGTATAGCATGTATACATAAACATGTGCAAGAACAACTCATGCCAACTTCAGGGATGGGCTGGTGACTATCTCTGGGTAAAGGGAAGGGAAATGAACTGAGATGTTCTTATATATTTGAAATGTCTTTTTTCACAATCTAGGCCAGCTGCTGTGGCTCACACCTCTTATCCCAGCACTTTAGGAGGCCAAGGCAGAAGGAGGATCACTGGAAGCCAGAAGATTGAGACCAGCTTGGGCAACAAAGCAAGATCCTGTCTCTACAAAAAGTTTCTAAAAATTAGCTGGGCATAGTGGTGTGTGCCTGTAGTCCCAGTTACTCTGGAGGAAGAAACAGGAGGATCACTTGAGCCCAGGAATTTCAAGCTGCAGTGAGCTATGATCACCGTCTCACTCCAACCTGGGTGACAGAGCAAGACACTTGTCTCTAAAAAAAAAAGTAAACACAAGAAATCTAGGCCGGGCGTAGTGGCTCATCCCTTTAATCACAGCACTTTGGGAGCCTGAGGCATTTGGATCACCTGAGGTCAGGAGTTCGAGACTGGCCTGGCTGACATGGTGAAATCCCATCTCTACTAAAAATACAAAATTAGCTGGATGTGGTGGCTCATGCTTTTAATCCCAGCTACTTGGGAGGCTGAGGCAGGAGAATCTCTTGAATCTGAGAGGCAGAGGTTGCAGTAAGCCGAGATCGTGCTACTACACTCCAGCCTGGGCAACAGAGCAAAAGACTCTGTCTCAAAAAAGAAAGATAAGAAATCTAGATCATGGGAACAGGGAACTGTATATATGTGTCCCTGCATTTTTCACATGCCAAATATCTTAGATATTAAAAATCAGGGAGCTGGACAGTTGCCCTAAGGTCAATTGTCTTCCAGGTCACTAACCACTGTTTGAGAGTTTCATCTGGAATTAACTTCCCATCCATTGGCCCTAATTCTCTTCCTTAAGGATCCCATGTGAAAATCCAATGGCTAGTGGCATACATGCGAACTAGCTCCTCCTGCCCTCAGCAGGCTGACTGTGCAGGCTGGCAACTCCAAGAGGAGGCCACATCTCCCAACTACCCCTTCCACTGGCATCTCCCTCCACCCTCTCCCACCACCATCCCTTGCAACCCCTCTGCACTTCTCAGCAGATGGTAGCTCATACAGCTTGTTTTCTTCTGTAGAAAGTCCTTGACAAGCCCAAAGGGAGGCCCAAAGAAACCCCACCACTTTTTCAGCGGGGTTATCTTTGCTAACCATGGACTAGGCTCAACAAGGGACACTCAGTGGGAAGAACTGAGCTGGGAGTCAGGACAACTGCTCTTGACTTGCTGGGTGACTTTAAGTAAGTGACACAACCTCTCTGAATCTCCACAGGTACACTGAGGGAGGTGTGCAGTTTGAAAGCTTGAAAGCCTCAGAATACACTAGAGAGATTTTAAAAGTCCAGATGCAGGGGTCCCAAAATAGGAGTTGCTTGAGGTGAGGCCTTGGAATTGTATTTTCCTTGACTAGCCGGGCGATTCCACTGCACAGCTAAGCTTAGGAATCATTAGCCAATCGTGGCAGGTTGGACATTCAGGTATGTGAGCAAACTCTGTCCACATCGCCTATTTTCTCCTCCCACCCCCAGTGCCTTCCTGCATCCTTGTTTATCATCATCACCCTGAATAGTTTATGCCAAGCAGGGTGCTGGGTGAGAATGAGGGAGCAGATGAGCTTCCAGAATGAGGCCCCTTTCAGCCTCCCACTCCTTAGTAACCACAGAGAAGCTGAGAAAGAAGGTGGGAGGGGGAGCCAGCCCTCGTACCCTCCACAGGTGGAGGAGGGTCTGGGGGGCAGGGGCACATGGCCCATTTGCTGCGTTCCTGACCCTCTGCCCAAGGCCCAGCCTCCCAGCCCTGGGGCAGCTCTTTCTCCCTGTCTCCACCCCTACCAAAGGCAGGAGTCTGCAAATCACAGCATTCTAGAACATCAAAAGCAGACTAATGTTTTCCCGATTGCAGCCATTCACTGCTGTCTTACCACTTGTATATTATTTAATTGGTACTTTCTCTTACATTGACTCACTGTTTTTTACTTGAATGCCTACTTTAGCCCCATTCTAAGCAATAATATCTGGGAAATAACAGGTTCGATGTGCTAGTTATTTTTTGTCTAATACACATTAAAATAAATACATAATGATTTCCATTTTAAAATGTCCATCTTTTTTTCTCTTGAAGTCACTTTGTGCATCACCACACTTTCAGAAACACTGAGCTAGTCCAACCCTGCAAATGCAAACCCCAGAGTTGCAAACTGAGGCCCACAGAGGGGTGGAGCTCGCCAAAGGTCCTGCCACTGGGGTGGAACCTGATATCCACAGGTGGCCCCACTGGGCAGGCCCCAGGCACCCTGGTGACCTTGACCTTTTGAGAGACCTTTCTTCAGTTGTGCACTGCCCCCTCCTGGCTGGTTCTTCTGCAACACATGACCTCCGGGAGGAAGCAGCCAGGAAGGGTGGAGGCAGGGGCGCCTTGTCGCAGAACAGAGATGACTGACTGTCCAGGGTTGGAAGGCTGGGCAGTCAGGGAAGGCACCATTGCAGAGGCGGCCTTTGCACTTGGCTTTGAAAGATAAATAGGAAACAGTCAAACTTCAAAGAGCAAAAAGGCAGTTCTGTCCAAATGGTGTGAAGGGAGGGAGATGTTCTGAGGACAGAGAGTACTCAAGATTTAGCTGCTGGTTTGGATAAGAGACACACCAGGGAACAGACTGGGATGGGCTTTGAATGCCTAAGAAGAAGCTGTGACTTGAGCCTGCAGTCAGTGGTTAAGCTAAGGGAGGTTTAACGAGCAGGCAAGTGGTGTGATGCCGAGAGCAGTGTGGAGAGTGGACAGGAAAGGAGAGAGAGCCAAGGCAGGGGCAGCGGGGAGGGAAGAGGATGTGGCAATGACCCAGGGAAAGGTAGACAGGTACTTCCCTTTGCCTCTAACCTGCTAGGGTCCTTGTTGAGTCACTTCCTGTCACTGGGCCTGTTTCCTTATCAGCAAGAGGAGCGAGCTGGGCTAGATGCTCTCCAAGGACCCTTCTAGCTCTGAGAAATAAAACCACAAAAATAAGAAATTATGCTGATGAAGCTATGAATTGCTACAACCCTTTTGGCAGTTAATTGGGCTTTAGCTATTAAAATGAAACACATGCATCCCCTCTGGTCCACTTTCAATTACATCACACAGAATTAAAGCTCCAGTCTGCAAGGATGTATTTACTAGGAATGTTTAGAGCAACACTACTGTATTAGCCAAAAAACTAGAGGCGAATAACCTACATCATATCATCTACCATCTCTGTCTGTTGATGGCCCTACCGGGGGACTGGTTATGAGCCCTCTGGAAGCTGGAGCCTGTCTTGAGCCTCAGTTTCCTCATCTACAACCATTTGACATGCTTTATAGGATGCTGTGAGGTTTTGGTTGGTTAGTGTTGGAGCCTGGAAGCACCACTCCAGCTCATTGCACACTCTCAACAAATGATAGCTGTTACTATTACTCAAAAGAGTGTGGCAGATCCCAGCATCTGGAGAAATAGCTCTGCTGTATTGTTATTAGGTGAAAAAAGAGAGTTGCAGAGTTGAGTGTTTAGTATTATTCCCTTTTGTAAGAAAAGAAGCAAAGAAGCCAGGCACGGTGGCTCACACCTGTAATCCCAGCACTTTCGGGGGCTGAGGCGGACAGATCATTTGAGGCCAGGAGTTTAAGACCAGCCTGGCTAACATGGTGAAACCCATCTCTACTAAAAATACAAAAATTAGCTGGGCGTGGTGCTGCATGCCTGCAGTCCCAGCTGCTTGGGAGGCTGAGGCAGGAGAATCGTTTGAACCCAGAAGGCAGAGGTTGCAGTGAGCCGAGATCATGTCATTGCACTCCAGCCTGGGCAATAGAGCGAGACTCCATTTCAAAACAAAAAGAAAAGAAAAGAAAAAGAAAAAAGAGGTAAAGAGAAATGAAAAAAGGAAAAGGAGAAGGGGGACTAAACCATATGAAGGATGTCTGTGTTTGTCTGGGCAGAGAAAGGATGTGAAGGGATCGAATGCCAGGCTCCTTTCTGTCTGGGAAAGGAAGAAGCTAGAGTGTGGAGAAGTGGGCTGGGAATGGCTAAGAGGGAGGGGAAAATGATTGACTTTATCTAAATATATCTCTGAATTGTTTAACTTGTTACTTCAGTAACAACTTGTAAACCTTTAAAAGCTACTGTGAGATTAAAGAAAGAGACAAATTGTCATCTCAGGAAAGAGAAGGAAGCCTTTGGAAATCTCCTGGCCAAAATGACTTGGTCCAGGGAAAATCTGTTGTTACAATGGATGAAGGGAGCCACGGGGAAGGACACCCTTCCCAGATGAGCCCTTCCCTTGAGAGTCCCACTACTGGAAGGGTCTTTGTTCAACAGCTTCATTTAACAGAAGGTAATGCTGAGGACCAGAGAGGGCAAGAGACTGGCCCAAGGTCACACAGCTGAGCCAGGCAAAAAGGGCCTGACTCCTGACAGTAACACAAGGGAGAGGCCCAGTAGCCTTTCCCCTGTATCCCTGCTACCTCCCACCTCTGTGTCAGAGCCATTCCTGCTGGGTGAGGCAGGTAGAGTGTCCCATCTGTTGACCTTCCTTCTCTTCTGTTGTTCATTCTTCCTTCATTTATTTCCTGAGTGACCTCGCCGTGCCCTGCTTGGGAATCCAAGGTGACTAAAGCATGTTGCTTCCCCTAGAGGCACTCGCAGTGCAGTGGTCTGGGAGCATCTGGCTTCTACCACTAACAAAGGCATTTTCTCTTACTGGTAGAGAAATGCTCTGAGGCTTTTTTTTTTTTTTTTTTAATGCACTGTTTTGTTTGCTGCTGTCTTAATTGTTGCCATGTTATATTTTATCAGTGTAATGTTCTAATTTTGTGCTTGGGCCCTGAGGCAATTCAGTGAAGGGTATGATTTGGAAAATGAGGGAAATAAAGAAATTGTCCACAGAAGAGGCAGCCTCCCAGGAGCCGAGGACAAAGAATAAGTGCCGACAATGAATTTTATTAGGAGCAAAACGAAAACAAACAACCTGTTGCCAGACAGAAGGTATTAGACCATCCTGGTGCGGCTTTGTTTTCCTTCTTTAATTTAATTCCAGTTCTGCATTTCTTCCAGGGTCAGCCAAGGATGCACAGTCCAGTTCCTTCCCCACTGCCTTCCACAGCCTTCCACACTGCTGCCTCCAGGCCTAGACTCAGTGAGCTCCTTGCCTGCCCTGCCCTCCCTTCTTCTTCCGGAGAGGTCTGTAACCATTCCTGCCCTTGCCAATACTTATTAAGTGCCTGCTCTGTGCAGGCACTGTGCAAAATGTTGGAAATAATGCAACCAACAAGGCAAAGGTAAGTCTGCCTTCAGGGAGTTTACATTCTACTAAGGCATGCATTCTCAAGTGGGGCCTTGATGCCCTCAAGGAAATGAAAACTGGTTCCTGGAGGTGTTGGTGGAAAAAAATCTTAGATCTCACAATGGTTTGTATGCTCATCATGTATATTCATCACCCATCCAGCCACCCAAGCGGAAACTGGGTGTCACCACCAGTTCCAGCTCCCAGCCCTCTCTGATCTCAGGGCTCCCAACCTCATAAGGCCTGGCCCATAAAGGGTTCCACTCTCTCCCTGCAAACACCCCATCTGCCTTGCTTCCCTCACTACCCAGCCTAGATCCCAGGACCCAGAATTTTAGCATCTCTTTGCCAACACTTTAGACCCCTGTACCGTTTTTTCCCTACCCATCTGGCAAAGCCCTAGGCCTGGATAAATCCCACTGTGTACATACATCCTCCCAGCCTGCAGCTGGGTAGCTGAGCCCTGATGGAGGATTTCACTCAGCAGGACAGGACGAGACACACATACACTAAGGACCACCAACCTCAACTGGGGAGCCAAGACTGTCAGGCAATTGGGGATTTTGTGGGCAAGTTGCTTCTCAACACTCTGAATGATCATTCTCCTTCTTTCAAACTCCTCACCACCTCTTCTTCATTCTCAGCAGAAGACCTTGCCTCCCACTTTGCAGAAAAAATAGAAGCTCAAAATGAAATCTCCCTTAACATCCCACTATAAACCTACATCTACATCTGCACCCATCCTCTCTTTGTTCCTGCTTTTGGGTTCTAGAGAACTCATCCCTCCTCCTCCCCAAGACCAACCCCCCCCACCCACATGCCTGATCCCAGCCCCTCGCACATGCTTGAGAGAACTGTACTCACTGATTATCTCCCCTATTTCTTACACTCTTGATTAACCTGTCTCTCCTGGATCTGCCATTCACTTTTAAACAAATCTCAGGTTTCTTCTACTTTAAAACACACCTCCCCTAACATACATATTGGACCTATCACTTTATCTTTCTCGTCCTTTTTACACAAAATCATCTCGAAAGACCCACTGCCTCCCTCATCCCTCCTGCACTCATCAGACCACTGCCATCTGACCCCCTCCATCATGCCACACATAAATAGCCCTCCCTAAGGCCCCAACAGTCTCCACACCTGTCCATAAGCCAAAGCCCAGGGCTGCACCCTCCTCCTATCTGACCCCCCAGAGCATTTCCCTCCATCAAGTCTTCACAGCTTCCTAAAATGTCTCCCTTGGCCTCCTTCCATAAGCCCACTCTCCTGGGCTTTCTCCAGCCTGTCCAGCCACTCCTGATCAGCCTTTGCAGGAGATCCTTGTGTACACAGCCCTAATCTGTAGATGTACCTCAAACCTTCGTCCTGGGCCATCTCTCTTCTCTCTCCACATTCTTCGCCCTGGGCAAGCTTCTTCTCATCCACAGCTGCAGTTATCATCTCTCTATCGACAACTTCTCATCTTCATCTCTAGCCCAGACCTCCACGCCACGTCCAAACCCAGGTTTCCAAGAACCTTCTCGACATCTGCACATGGTGACTGTAAGGCATTTCAAGCTCAAGATGTCTAATGTAGAATATATACTTTCACCTCTCTGTCCACATCCTCCTCTCCTCAATCAAACCACCCCCGTCTCAATCCTCTTCCAGTTTTTTCTATCTCAGTGAAAGATACTGCCTACTTGTTTGCACAGAAACCTCAAGGTCCATTCTGACATTGCCTCTTCCTTCCCCTCACATTCCAACACACCTCTGTGACAACTTTAGTTCCTGATTAACTCTGGGAACCTTCCACTGCTCTCCAACTCCACTGCCACCAGCACCCCCCCGCCCTGCCCCCCCACCCCCTCCCCTACCACTTCACCCCCTCCCCCGCCCCCGACACACATACTGTCTTCTCCCTGGATGCCTGCCTGCACTCCTAACCCTGGCTTGTCTTCCCACATCTACTCATACCCACTAGACACACTCCACTCTCCACTGGGCAGGCACACAGGTCACAGTAAAATTCAGATTTCATCCTGTACCTCTTGGGCTTACACCGTCAGTGGCTTCCAATGGCTCTTAGGATGGAGAAAAAAAACCTGATGTGCCCAGTCCTTCACATGGAGTCTGCCCTCTGCCCACCTTCTACACTCCCCAGTTCCCCTGCTCTCCCTCTGGGCCATGCTACAAAGGCCTTTTCTTGTCTATTCTCTCAGCTGTACCTTCTGCCCTAGGCCCTTTGCACAGGTTCTTCCCTCTGCTCAGGTTTCTTCTCCCCTACTCTCCCTTACACATAGTTCTGGTTTCCTCATAACCATCAATTTCTCAGGGAATCCTTCCCTAACTCCCAAGAAAAAAATAGATCCTTCCTTCCTGTTATATGCTTTCACAATAATAGCACACACGCACACACAGAGCGCTATTGTTCAGAGCTCCTCCAAGCATTTCTGCTGAGAATTCATTTACTCCTTATGACAACCCAATGAGGTAGAAATTATAATTATCTCCATTGTACAGATAAAGAAACTGAGTCACAGCGAAGTTATGTAACTTGCCCAAAGTCACCTAATGAGGCAAAGCCAGAATTTGAACCCAGGCAGTGTGACTCCAGTGCAGCTTTTAAACACTATATTATTACATAAGAAAACACTATCTTTTTCCTTCCGGCACTTACCCGCTGTTTGTAACACTGTATTGTATGACTATTAGTCTCCTCCATTAGACTGTAAGCTCTATAGGAGTAGAGACTATTCCATCCCCGATGGTAGGTGCTCAATAAATATTTGCTCAAGAAAATCGGAAATGTTGAATGTGTACAGACACATAACATTTTCCATTCAAGTTCAAGACAAACATAAGCACATACCTGGACCTCCTAGGGTTAGGGACTCCTGCACTGGTAAGAAACATGCTGCCATCAGATTCTCAATGGGTCCATGAAGTTAAGAACAACTGACTCTAACATTCTCCAGCCTACCTCACCTTTTCCCTGCCAACCTTCCCTTAACAACTACAACAGCCTCACATTTAGTATTAATAGTATGTGCTTTGGTTTTAGCAATCTTTTAAAAACACAAAACAAGGTCAACCTCCTTTGAAAAGCCAGTCAGAGACTATCTAATGCCCTCAGAGCAAAGTCCAGACTCCGTTCAGGGTGGGGGTGTGGCAGACCTTGTCTACTTCTTCATCCTCATGGGCCCTCATTTGTTCCCTCTTCCCCACCTCACCCCACCCCACCTCCACAGCCCAGCAGCGCAGACTGGGAGTTCTGGGTTTAGGGTTCCCAGGCAATAGCAGGGTGTTTTCTCATGCCTAGACTCAAGCAGTACCCTCTGCCAGTCCTCTCCTTTGCACCCAGCAATTTCAGGTGTCTTTATGCCTCAGCTTAGATATCTCTTTGGGGTTTGGTGCCCCTCCTTGGGGCGCCCATAGGCCGCATCTGTCGCTGACAATGCACACCAGATATTGAACTATAGTTGCTTGGTTACGGACAGTCGTCTCGGTGAGCTTTGAGGGCAACCGCCATGTATTATGCATCTTCTGAATCCCCCTAGCCTAGCCCGGTGCTAGCCCAAGTTACAGTGCTTACTACAGATTTGTTTAATTAGCGAATGAATGAATGAATAACCTGACAACTCGTGTCTGGTTCATGGGCACCAAAAACCGTGTGAAATGGATAAACGAGCAGATAATGGCAGTACGAAGTTCGGATCTAGAGAAAGATCCAGATTAGGGAGTTCAGAGACGAGTAAAACGCAGACCCAGCCATCAGAGAATTAACAAGGAAGACAAATCTCTTCAAGGAGCCAGCCGGAAAGATTAAAAGAGTCATCCATGTCACGGCCGGGCCCGGGGGCGGGTCCCTGTCTAGCCCCGCCTGCTCAGCGCCAATGGGCGGTCTTGTTGCCCACGAGTCTCCGCCCCTTTCGCTTTGAGGGGCGGGGCCGGCCACTCCTGGAGAGGAGACTACGTTTCCCGGCGCGCCGCGCGGCCGGAGCTAAAGAGGAGCCGGAAGTGGGGCGCGCGAGGTCTTAGGGCGCGAGGGAAGTGGCAGGCGGGGACTAAGGCGGGGCGTGCAGGTAGCCGGCCGTCCGGGGGTCGCGGGCATGGCCGAGGCCAGGAAGCGGCGGGAGCTACTTCCCCTGATCTACCACCATCTGCTGCGGGCTGGCTATGTGCGTGCGGCGCGGGAAGTGAAGGAGCAGAGCGGCCAGGTAAGCGTTCATGGGCCGTGTGCGAGGGCCGCGTGCAAGATGTGGAGATCAGAGGCCCGCGCCCCGTCCCCAGGCGACCCGGCGGGCGCCCGGAGCCGGGTCCCGCAGTGCTCGACTGCGCGGGCCAGGGGTTCCAGAGGAGCCGCAATCTCTGCCTCCCCACTGCGACTTCAGTTCCCCTGGGCCTCACTTTCCTCATCTGTGCAGTGGGTTGGGCCAGAAAGTGTGCTCGCAGGGGCCGAACTTTGTAATTCCCGCGTCCCTTACCTCCACCCCCTTCCTGGTAGCGGGTGTTTTAAGTTTCCTAAGTCTCTCGCCACGTGGCTAGGCGCAGCGCGGCCCCCCTGGGACGAGGAGGTTGCTGCGAGTCTCGGGAGTGGATTGCAACCAGCCCCTCGGGGGAGCGCCTGGAGAAGGGACCCCACAGCCCCTTAGTTGAGCTGGAACTGAGGCCTTTAGCGATTGCCTGTACTGAGACGAACAGCTTTGGGAGTCGAACTCGTGGTACAGTCATTTCTTACTTGGTTGATTAATCCGGTACTCGGGGCGCTTCCTGGTGTTCGAATGGTGTCTGGTTCATGGGCACCAAAAACCGTGTGAAATGGATAAACGAGCAGTACGAAGTGATGGTGAGCACCGTCTCCCAGGTCTCCTGGAGCTTACACTCTAGTAAGGTAGACAAATCAAAGAATCACAAAAGCAACTATATACTTAGCACTACAATAAGTGTTAAGAATGAGAGGGATGGGCCGGGCACGGTAGCTCACGCCTGTAATCCCAGCACTTAGGGAGGCTGAGGTGGGTGGATCACTTGAGGTCAGGAGTTCGAGACCAGCCTGGCCAACATGGTGAAACCCCGTCTCTACTAAAAATACAAAAATTAGCCGGGCGTGGTGGTGCACGCCTGTAATCCTGGCTACTCATGTGACTGAGGCACTAGAATTGCTTGAACCCCGGAGGCAGAGGTTGCAATGAGCCAAGACTCTGCCACTGCACTCCCGCCTGGGTGATAAAGCCAGACTCCATCTCAAAAAAAAAAAAAAAGAAGAGACGGATGGCAGATTGCCCTGGTCAGGAATAGCTGAGGTGTAAATTGTAAATGCCTTCTGGTGGGAGGGAACTTGTGTACACACTAGCCTCAAGAAAGTCCACTCTCTGGAGCCCAGGAGTTTGAGGATACAGTATGAGCCATGATCATGCCACCATACTCCATCCTGGGCAACAGCAAGACACTGTCTCAAAAAAAAATTTTTTTTAAAGTCCATAGCAGGCCAGATGACATAGCTCACTCCTGTAATCCCAGCACTTTGGGAGGCCAAGGCAGGCGGATCACTTGAGGCCAGGAGTTCAAAACCAGCCTGACCAACATGGTGAAACCCTGTCTCTACTAAAAATGCAAAAATTAGCCAGACATGGTGGCGTTCACCTGTAGTCCCAGTTACTCGGGAGGCTGAGGCAGGAGAATCACTTGAACCCAGGAGGCAGAGGTTGCAGTGAGCTGAGGTTGAGCCACTGCACTTCATCCTGGGCGACAAAGCGAGACTCCATCTGAAAAGAAAAAAAAAAAATGTGTCCATAGCAGCTGAAGTGTGGAGTACAACGGCCAGATGCCCCTGGGGAGATGGAGGCAGGGGCTGACTGGAGTGGTCTGGTGGGCAGTTTGATCTTCCTTGGAAAAGCAGTGGTAAACCAATGGAGAGTTTTGAGCTGGTAAGAGGGTATCCTGAGTAGTCAGATCCCTTTGCCCTATGGTGTAGGCTCTGTTCCTAATGCTTGCTCTCAGAACCTCCGGGAGGGACTAAAGGGTGATGGGCCCTAAGACGTTATCTATGCTTTTCCCACTCTCTCTGAACCTCACTTGCTCTTCCTACTGCAGTTATAGTACTTCACAGATAAGGGGAGCAAGAGCTAGTACCCATCTTCATTGGAGCAGAAATATCCTGCCCTTGTGGAGCACACATTCTAGTAGGAGCAGACAGGTAACAAATAGAAAAAGTTTAATAAGTTAGTGATATAGTGTATCCAGTGATGGTTGGTGCTTACTGTAAAATAAGGCAGGCAAGGGGGATAAGGGATGTCTGAGTTCAGTTATAAGTAGGGCAGTCAGGGAAGTCTCATTGAGAAGGTGTCACTTGGGCAGAGACCTGAAGGAAATGAGGGAGTGAGCTATGTAGTTAACAGGAGAGAGAACATTCCAGACAACAAGAATAGCAAGGCCCTGTTAGAGGCAGGGTGGCCTGACACATTTGAGGACAGCAAGGAGGACACTTTGCCTGAGGTGGAGCAGAGGGAAACTGACTTTGAAGTCTTAGTGTTACCAGCTCACTGCTGGGCACTGACAGATGGTCTTATTCAAACCAGATAGCAGCCTGCAAGGTGGGTATCGCTGTTGCCCCATGTTAAGAAGAAGAAACCTGAAGTTTGAAGAGGTGACGAGATTAGTTCAGTCCACCCATGCCCCACATTGCTTAGCCTCATTGGAGTACTTGATATCCTGGCTTCTTGACATTTACAGAGATAGTGGTGGGCCCTCTGGCCTCTGCTCCAAAGGCCTGGATTCCACCTGGTTCTGTCTGCTTCCACCAAGGTACTGGTACCATTTGGGCCCAGTCTTTTCCCTGCAGAGTAGTGGACTGTGGTCATGCCACCTGGATGCCTCAGGTGTCTGGGCTGTGGTTCGAGCTTTTGGAAGATTGGCTGGCCAGGTCTTTGAAAGCTTTTTTAAAGGTTAAAGTTGGGAAAAAACCTGTCTCATAGCCTCTAGGCATGGATAGTGCCAGAGAGACTGGGAGCTGGATAGATGCTAGCTTGGAACATTCCAACTCTGGCCTTTCAAAGGGGCCTCTCACCATGTTGTCTTAAAAGGTTTTAGCTGGGATTAGTTGTCCATCTTGTCTCTGGAAGGTTTTGGACAGAAATGGCAGGGCCAAACAGACATACTTCCCTGAGCATGTCAGGTTCAGAGAGAATGGGAAAAGCATAGATAACGTCTTAGGGCCCATCACCCTTTTTTTAAAGAAAGGGTCTTGTTCTGTTGCCCAGGCTGAAGTACAGTGGCGCGAGCATGGCTCACCACGGCCTCGATATCCTGGGCTCAAGTGATCCTCCCACCTCAGCCTTCTGAGTAGGTGGGACCACCAGTGCATGCCACCATTCTCAGCTAATTTTAAAATTTTTTTGTAGAGACAGTCTCACTATGTTGCCCAGACTGGTCTTGAATTCCTGGGCTCAAGTGATCTTCCTGCCTCAGCCTCCCAAAGTGCTGAGATTACAGGTATGAGCCACCGTGCCTAGCCAAAAAGACCCTCTTCTGAACCACCTGTCTGTGCAAGTCATGAGTTTGGGGAGAGTTGGGCCCAAGGAGGATCCTTACTGTGCTGGGGGTTAATTGTGGCTTTCTCTTTACCTCTCTGCAGAAGTGTTTCCTGGCTCAACCCGTAACCCTTCTGGACATCTATACACACTGGCAACAGTAAGTGGTGGGGCCAACAGGGTGGAGTAGGGACACCCCAAGCAACTCAGCTTGGAATAAGCTGGGATACCTGTCTGGTCTGAGATCTGTCCCCGTAGCCCACTCTGGGCACCACTGTTGCCTCCAGAAAGCTAGCTCACATCACATGGATGGGTATTTCTGTGTGGATATCTGGTAGTGGGAGGGCACACTGAGAGCTGTGATCTCTTAAGAACAAGAGCTTCTCACCGGCTTGTTATTCAGTTGACCAACAAATGTTTATTGAGCACCTCCTGAAAGCCAAGTCCTATTCTTAGTATGCAAATATTGTCACGAGTGAGACAGACATGGTTCCTTCTTTCCAGCAGCTGACATCATAGCCAAGGAGGTAGGCATGAGTCAAAGAATGAAGCAAATGAATGTTAAATTACAGTGGTAGTAAGGATTACAAAAGAGAGGAAACTGTTGTCACAGCCACATAAATGGGTAAGCCTGGCTTCATTTGGGGGTCCAGGGGAAGCTTCCCTGAGGTGATCTTTGACTTGAGAGCTGCAGGAATTGGAGGAGTGAACTATGCAGTAGGTAGAGAGCGGCAGGTGGAACGTACCTGCCAGTGGAAATTGCTCATGCTAAGTCCTGTGGCTGGCGGACAGTACAGATGGGGCTAGGTTATCGCATGGATAGCCACACGTGGGCTGGTTATCCATGGTGAGGAATTTTGTCTTTATCCAAGAGCAGCGGGGCCATGGTAGGGTGAAAAAGTGAGGAGATCACTCTGCACCGTGGTGAGACTGGTCGGGCCATGGACACCATCATCCAGGCAAGAGCTGATGGGGCTTGACACAGGGAGAACGGGGTACACAGTGGATTCCCAAGAATCCTAGGGATGAAACCAGGGCCTGTGGATGGGTGGGAGAGGAAGTATCTGATTGACTCCACGTCTGGCTTGTATACCCATGCATAGAGCTTGAAGGGAACCCCGTTTGAAGGGGAAAGACTTCAATGACATGTTGAGTGTGAGATGCCTTTTAAACATATAAAATTTAAGTACTCTTCAAGGAAGGGGGAATCATCCAAGGATGTATCAACAGAGGAATGGTTAGAAAATGGAGAGAGTAATTGCGTCATCTTCATGCACTGGCCTGACCACGGCTGACTAAAGGAGTGAAGGATGTGCAGACACATCCCATGAGGCATGGTAGAGAGGATTGAATTGCCTTGGGTGGAAAGGAGGCAGGAGAGGGGTGTGAGGGACCACTGCACATCTTTGAGGACCAAGAATAGTGCATTCTCTGAGGCCCTGGAGACAGAAGTGGGCCCCAAATATACCTGCTTCAGGAAGACAGGTTTCAGCTTCTGAGTATAACGACATCAGAGCTATCTAAAAATGAGGTAGGCTACAGTGGAAGTGATGAGCTCCCTGTCATTGGAGGTGTGTAAACAAAGGCAGAAATGGTGTGGAAGGGATTACAGCCTCTGGTGGAGAGCTAAGATCATTGAAAACCCTGCCAGACCTCAGTTCTTGGCTGTCCTCTGCTGCTAAGGAGAGCTTAGAGTACAGGTTACAGCCCACACTTCCTCACCCTGACTTGCCCAGATGTGTGGGTGTTATTCGTAGTACTTCCTTCCCCCAGAAAACTGCTTCAGTGAGCTGCTCTGCACACTTTTCCCTGCCACCGGCCCCTTCTATGGGTGAGGGGTGCTGAGTGTGGGACAAGGACCTCAAACCCACCGAAGGCAGCGTAGCCTAGCAATTCCCTGCAGAGTTCAAACCCAGCAACTAGCTGTATGTATGACCTTGAGTGGATTTCTTGGCCTCCCTGAGTCTGTGTCTTCACCTATAAAATGAAAATAATGATGGCAATTATCTCATTGCATTGTGAGGGTTAGACACAGTGGTCCATATAAAGTGCTAAAACTACTGGTTGGAGGCTCCCTACTTCCTACACTGCGGCCCCCACCCCCACCCCCGAGTATTTATTGAGCACCTACAACAACCCAGGCAATATTCTTGATATAACTGGGAACAAACCAGAGAAAAATCCCTGCTCAGCATTTTTGTTGGGGGAAAAGAGGCAGAATAAATTGGTACATGTAAAAATGAAACCTGTTTTTAAAGGAGAATCCTGACAAGTGGTTTTCGTGGGAACAGGAGACCCGAGTGTCACATCCCAAACCATAATAGAACAGAGTCCATCGCGGCTGGGAAACCTGGGGCCTGGACAGTGACTCCCTGGAATGGGGGTCAACGGGCATGAGACTTGAAAGTCCAGGGGCCCAGCCACCTAGGTGCTTATCCTACCCATGCCCCAGACTTACTTTGCCATGAGCAAGTCACTTAGCTGTTCAGTTTTTGAGACATGTACAAGGCACTGAGGCTACTGTAGTGAGCTGCCAGCTGCCCCCCTCCCTGGGCCTTTCTGTGTAGGGGAGGAGTCTAGGAAGTAAGTAAAATAACAGGAGATAGAGAAAAGCTCTAAAGAAAATGAAACAGGATCACAGGGCAGAGCATGGCTTGGGGGAGGGGCGCAATCATCGAGGGCCTCTCTGGGGAGGCAACATTAAAGTTGAGACATGAAGGACAAGGACCTGGGCAGAGTCTTCCAAGAAGGCACGGTCCACACAGCACGTTCTGCAGGAGGAAGAGCCTGGGCGGTTCTGTGAGGTGCCTGCGTGGGTCAGCCCCTATCACTTAAAGACTGGTAGCTGCTGCAGCTGTTATATACCATTATCCAGCATTCCTGATTATTTTAAAGACTAATCAAGAATTGTAAAAGCACTTTATGAAGTGAGTGAAAATGCAGAATACAAAATTGTATCTATACTGTGTTTTCACCACTGTTTAGATTCTATGCATATTGCCTTGAAGAGCTGGAAGGATGTGGGAAGGTCTAGTCAAATCTTGTGGAGTTGTTCTGTCACCCAGTTGGTATAGACCGTCACCCTTGTCCTGCAGAACCTCAGAGCTTGGTCGGAAGCGGAAGGCAGAGGAAGATGCGGCACTGCAAGCTAAGAAGACCCGTGTGTCAGACCCCATCAGCACCTCAGAGAGCTCGGAAGAGGAGGAGGAAGCAGAAGCTGAAACCGCCAAAGCCAGTAAGAGCCTTGCAGCTTTGGGAACAGGCTGTGGAATATTGATTGTTCTAGGGTAGAGTCTACCTCCAGCTTCTTCTCTTATCACTGGAAGACCTAAAAGACCCTAGGGAGAAAATTGGGAGGGCACCACCTATCTTTGGCGGTATTTGAGCCCTTCCTCTGTGCCAGGCATTGTATCTCCAGGCTCTGGGGATGCAAGGCCAAACCAAAACAACCAGATGGATCCTTCCAGTCTCGTTTGGTGTACGGGGCCCGGGAGCTATCCTGTTACAGGCTCCCAGGTGATTCTTATTGGCTGGAAAGAAGACACATGTTCAGAAGTACTGCTGGAGGGATTTCAGAAGGCACCTAGCGGACACATTTTCTGTGTGACCTGTGGGATGCTTCAGGAATTGCTGACCTTCATGTTTTTAGAATTGTACCCATTAGCACTGGAAGGCTGTACTAGGTACTGGTTTTACGCCGTTTGCAGGAGTAACTCAGTCAAAGCTTTTATAGCCCCTTCTTCCCCTAAGGTCCCAGGGCTCCTTGTACTTTCCCCAATAGCAGCCATAACTCTACAGAGGAATTGCTGTGTCTCCTGTGCATCATATTATCTTCTTTTGCTTACATACAAGACAAATCTCTTAATACTTACTTTTTATTTTTCAAGACGAGGTCTCGCCATGTTGCCCAGGCTGGTCTTGAACTCCTGAGCTCAAGCAGTCCTCCTGCCTTAACCTCTTAAGTAGTTGGAATTACATGTACATACCACCATGCCCAGCTTCCTGAGCCTGCTTTTAAAGTGTTTGAGATCATACTGGATATATCTTTTATTATTATTTTTTTGAGATGGAGTTTCACTCTTGTCACCCAGGCTGGAATACAATTGCATGATGTCAGCTCAGAGCAACTCCCACCCACTGGGTTCAAGTGATTCTCCTGCCTCAGCCTCCCGCGTAGCTGGGACTACAGGCGTGCACCACTACTCCCAGCTAATTTTGTGGGTTTTTTTTTTTTTTCCCAGTAGAGACAGGGTTTCACGATGTTAGCCAGACTAGTCTCAAACTCCTGACCTCAGGTGATCTGCCCACCTTGGCCTCCCAAAGGGCTGGGATTACAGGCATGAGCCACTGCGCCCTGGATATAGATTATATATCACTTAATTTTACATTATAAATGCAAAACGAGTTCACTTTGAATTGCAGAAGAATGTATAGAAGAAAAATTAAAGGTTTCTTGTTCTCCTACCCTGTTCCCCATCATTCCTAAGTGCATCTCCTGGTAGGCAGCCTTTAAAACTTCCTCCTTTGCCTCTATAGTCATTCTAACATGTATTCATACATGCATATGTACAGACGTGCATGCTATTTGAAACACAAATGGTAAAATTTCATACTGATTGACTATTTGGTATTAATCAATTTTATAAGCTGTGATAATGTAAGTGCAATTACATTTTTTTTTGTTTGTTTGAGGCTTTTTTTGAGATGAGGTCTTGCCATGTTGCCTAGACTGGAACTCCTAACCTCAAGTGATCCTCCTGCCTCAGCCTCCCGAGTATGTAATTTTATTTTTTTTTATTTTTATTTATTTATTTATTTTTATTTTTTTTTGAGAGGGAGTCTCGCTCTGTTGCCCAGGCTGGAGTGCAGTGGCCGGATCTCAGCTCACTGCAAGCTCCACCTCCCAGGTTTACACCATTCTCCTGCCTCAGCCTCCCGAGTAGCTGGGACTACAGGAGCCCGCCACATCGCCCGGCTCGTTTTTTGTATTTTTTTTAGTAGAGATGGGGTTTCACTGTCTTAGCCAGGATGGTCTCGATCTCCTGACCTCGTGATCCGCCCGTCTCGGCCTCCCAAAGTGCTGGGATTACAGGCTTGAGCCACCGCGCCCGGCCTGTAATTTTATTTTTTAAAAAGTCCTCATTGGGTTGGGCATGGTGGCTTACACTGGTAATCCCAGCACTTTGGGAGGTCTAGGTAGAAGGATCACTTGAGCCCAGGGGTTGCAGACCAGCCTGGGCAACATGGCAAAACCCTGTCTCTACAAAAAATTTAAAATTTAGCCGGGCATAGTGGCATGTGCCTATAGTTTCAGCTGCCTGGGAGGCCTGAGGTGGGAGGATTACTTGAGCCCAGGAGGTCAAGGCTGCAGTGAGCCATGACCGTGCCATTGCACTCCAGCCTGGGCAACAAAGCAAGACTGTTTCAAAAAAAAAAAAAAAAAGGAAGGAGTCCTCTTTGGCATCCTGAGCAACATAGTGAGACCCCATCTCTGCGAAAAATAAGAAAATTAGCTGGGCATGCTGGCATGCACTGGTGGTCCCAGCTACTCGGGAGGCTGAGGTAGGAGGATCACGTGAGCCCAGGCATTGGAAGTTGCAGTGAGCTATGAATGTGCCACCGTACTCCAGCCTGGGCAGCAGAGCAAGACCCTGTCTCAAAAAAATTTTTAAAAGGGTCCTCATTGAGAGAGAATCATGCTGAAGTATTTGTGGGCAACATGATAGGATATCTGGTATTTTCTTCAAAGTAATGTTTGATGGGGAAGGGTGAGTGAGGTATTAGATGAGATGAGAAGATTGGTCACAAGTTGCTAATGGTTGGAGCTGCCTGGTTCTTCCTACTTACTACTTAAAATTTTCCATAATTATAGAAAGAGAGAGATGAAGTGCCAGGAAAAGAATTAGATCATGCCATTCATCTCAGCAACATTCTCCTTAACAATGGAAATCTAAGATTTAAGGAGACAATACCCTGGTATAAAAGCACTGAGAAGCCGGGCGCAGTGGCTCACACCTGTAATCCTAGCACTTTGGGAGGCCAAGGTGGGCAGATCACAAGGTCAGGAGATGGAGACCATCCTAGCTAACATGGTGAAACCCCGTCTCTCTAAAAATACAAAAAATTAGTCGGGCATGGTGGCGGGCGCCTGTAGTCCCAGCTACTCGGGAGGCTGAGGCAGGAGAATGGTGTGAACCCCGGGAGGCGGAGCTTGCAGTGAGCCGAGATCATGCCACTGCTCTCTAGTCTGAGCGACAGAGTGGTACTCTGTCTCAAAAAATTAATTAAGTAAGTAATAAAAAAGCACTGAGAATCAGTGAATATCAATATCTAACAGGACTCAGGTGGCATGGTTCAGCTACCTGTCCACTAAGAAGCCATTTGAATTCCAGGCAACTTTCTCTATGGACCTGGGGCTGGCTGGCTGCCTGCCTGACCACTGCCGCTTTTTGCCAAGCAGCTTTCAGGGCTACAGTGTGGTGGTCTATGTGAATGGTGCCCATTGCCCATTGCAGTGTGAAGTGCCCAGTAGGCAGCGAGAACGTGGGCCAGTCCTTTTCCCTCCAAGGGCCTCAATGCCTCATGCTGCAGGGGAGTTGGGAATCCATCAGGGATGCAGACACGTACATCCTCTTCTCTCTCGCTCCTGGTGGACCTGGCTGATGTATCACAGAGCTCATTCCCGCAAGTCTGGGCTCAGCCTCAGATCCTCATGCCAGCACCAGGCAGCCAATACCAATAGCAGTGTTAGGTGAGATGAAACCTGTTTGCCATTCATAGATGAGAAAAACTCATCTGGCTCCTTTAGCAGATGTTTGTTTCTTGCAGCCCCAAGACTAGCATCTACCAACTCCTCAGTCCTGGGGGCGGACTTGCCATCAAGCCTGAAAGAAAAAGCCAAGGTGAGTGGGACTGCTTTCCAAGCTGTTGCCTATGGGATTTACCTGGTAGGGGACAGTCTCCTGTCAGAGAAGGATAGGGTTGTAATTGCCCCACCTGGATTCAGAGCTGAACCTGTGTCACCAGTTGTGGGATCTTACTCCCTTCACCTCTCTGGGCCTCAGTTTACTTTTCTATAAGATGAGGATGATGCCTGCTGCAATGGGCCACTGGGCACATTCTACACCTGAGATAGGCGATTTCTTTCCTCTTTAATCCCTGCATTCACCTGTCACTCAACAGATCTTGACTAATACCTGTTATGTTCCAGGCACTGTGCTAGGTGTGGAGGCACCGTAGTGATCAAGACACCTGTGGTTCTGAAACTCTAAAAGCATTTTCCAAACTGGAAACTGCTCAGAAAACAGGGTGTCATTTTCTGATAATCCAGAAAGCAGAGTCAGATACATACATGTATAAAGAATTGTGCCTCTGCAATTGCCTGGAGCATTAGCAACAATGTCTCAAAGTAATCATGAAATAATGATAAGATCAACAAACTGCTACTTACCACTTAGTAAATAACTACCGTGTCCCAAGAACTGGGATTCTGTTCTCTCAACACGTCTGGTGAGAGGAGGTACTGTTTTTAACCTCACTTTAAAGATTAGGAAACCAATTGAAGGGGTAGTTTACCCAAACCCACACAGCTAGGAAGTGGTAAGATTGGGTTCAGATGCAAGTGGCCTGTGCTCTTACTTCACCATGCCATACCAGATGTGTCTGTCACTCTTGTAGGCAGAGACAGAGAAAGCCGGCAAGACTGGGAACTCCATGCCACACCCTGCCACTGGGAAGACGGTGACCAACCTTCTTTCTGGGAAGTCTCCCAGGAAGTCAGCAGAACCATCAGCAAATACTACGTTGGTCTCAGAAACTGAGGAGGAGGGGAGTGTCCCGGCCTTTGGAGCTGCTGCCAAACCTGGTGAGAAGCCCCCACCTCTAGGAATCAAGTCCCCAGAACTTGGGCTGGTGAGGCAGCCTAGGCATTGCTTTGTTAAGTTCTGGGACATTTCTGGAATCAAAGTTTTGTCTCCATGACAGCCAGGTTCCTGCACCTTAGGCCATTTTCCCATCCCCTGGATGAGGGAGGGTCAGCTACAGGGACCTGGCCTCGGGCTGAACAGCCCATCTAGTGGTTGGAGCATTTTCTGCTTTATGACTCCCTGGTGAGTTACAGGGACCACTGGTAGCTCAGAGACTAAACTGAAAGGCCTGAGTTTGCCTGTTTCCTATGTAGAGTAGACATCTGTCCGGCCTGCATCAGTGGATATGATGGTGGATGGAGGTTCTGTAGACTGTTGCTGGTGTGTGCTTGTTGGGTCCCCTCACAGCCCTTCCCAGGGCCTCAGAGATGTGTGGGAGCATAGGGATGATGATGGTACTCACCTCAGAAGGGGGCTTCACAGCTCAGTGCATGTGAAGGGTGAGCGCTCAGCACCTGGCTTTGATGAGCAGCTGGTTTGTTGCGAGGTGCTGGGAAGGGGCAGGTGAGGCTGGAAAGGAAGTCCCTCAGTCCCCTCTGTGTCCGACCCTCAGGGATGGTGTCAGCAGGCCAGGCCGACAGCTCCAGCGAGGACACCTCCAGCTCCAGCGATGAGACAGATGTGGAGGTAATTGCCACCCATCCCTAGGAGTTGCCCTCTCCCAGCCTCTAACCCTCCCAGGAGCCTGTCTGGGGCTTCAGACACCAGTGGGCCCAGATCAGTTCAGCACCTGTGGCAGGGTGACCGGGAACTGGAAAGGCTGCAGCCGGGGAGGGGCAGGGAGAAAAGCCTGGTGCTGCTTGCTGCACTCTGAGTGTAAGATCAGCCCCGGGGGTGGGAGGGGGACCCCCTCCTGCCTGTGAGACTAGACAAGGCTTCCTGGGAGAGGTGGCCTGGAGCAAGGCCTCAAAGCACAGTGGGCTTCACTGGGAAGGGGTGTGGAGGAGTCAGGGCATTCCAGACAGGAAATGGGGCAAGAGCAGGGGCCCGGGGCAACAGTGTGGCTATCTTGTGGTGTGGCTAGGGCTGCGGCTGCCGAGAGGGTTCTGGGCCCAGTGGTGAATGCCAGACCTAGACACTTGGCTAGAGTTGGGCTGGACTCTTGGGTTTGTGAACTTTGACCTGGAAAAGGTCCTGACAGGTTACTTTTTATTGTGTACCTACTAAGTGGCAGGGCTGGGGAATATATAGTGATGAGCAGGACAGGCAGAGTTCCTGGTGCCATGGGGCAAGGGAGCGTCCCTCAAATACTTAACTGTGGTGATGGCTGCTATGAAGGGGAAATGTAGAGAACCATGTGGGGCAGGAACCTGGCATTGATGAGTAGGCGTAAGCAGAAGGAATGGCATGTGCAGAGAAGGAGGCAAAGAGAATTTGGTGCTTTTAAAGAACATTGATCTTTTTTTTTTTTTAAGACAGTTCTCACTCGTCACCCAGGCTGGAATACAGTGGCGTGATCTTGGCTAACTGCAACTTCCACCTCCTAGGTTCAAGCGATTCTCGTGCCTCAGCCTCCCGAGTAGCTGGGATTACATGTGCATGCCACCACGCCTGGCTGATTTTTGTCTTTTTTGTAGAGACGGGGTTTCACCATGTTGGCCAGGCTGGTCTTGAACTCTTGACCTCAAGTGGTCCACTTGCCTTGGCCTCCCAAAGTGCTGGGATTACAGGCATGAGCCGCTGCACCTGGCCAAAACATTGATTTTTTTTTTTTTTTTTTTTTTTTGAGATGGAGTCTTGCTGTGTCGCCCGGGCCGGAGTGCAGTGGCCGGATCTCAGCTCACTGCAAGCTCCGCCTCCTGGGTTTACGCCATTCTCCTGCCTCAGCCTCCCGAGTAGCTGGGACTAGAGGCGCCCGCCACCTCGCCCGGCTAGTTTTTTGTATTTTTAGTAGAGACGGGGTTTCACCGTGTTAGCCAGGATGGTCTCGATCTCCTGACCTCGTGATCCGCCCGTCTCGGCCTCCCAAAGTGCTGGGATTACAGGCTTGAGCCACCGCGCCCGGCCAACATTGATCTTTAAATGAGAGGGAGAAACCAGGCACTGTGGCTCACACCTGTAAGTGCAGCACTTTGGGAGGCCAAGGCAGGAGGATCATTTGAGTCCAGCAGTTTGAACCCAGCCTGAGCAACATAGTGAGACCCTGTCTCTACAAGATGTTATTTTTAAAAAAACAAATAAATTGTGGGGAAAGTGACACAAGATGAAGTCCTAGGTAGACAGGGGCCAGATCTTCTGTCTGACCTTGAGGACCACCATAAGGAATTTGAGTTTTATTCTAGGGGCTGTGAGAAGCCATCCCAGCACAGAGAGATGGCCTGATTTGTGTTTCAAAAAGATTGCTGGCTGCAGCCTGGGTTGGAGGGCAGTGCAGAATAAAAGCAGTGAGGCCATGTAGGAGACTCTTGGAGTAATACTGGTATAAGAGGCTGGGGGCTAGAAGAACAAGGTGTCCACAGTTGGAAAGATGTTTTCGATGGAAAACCAGCACAAATCAGGGATGAACTGATCTGGTGCCCAGGGAACTTCTGACTTTACTGTAGCGTGGTAACCCTGTGAAGGTTGAAAGCTCACCCATCTACCCCAGGCCTGACCAAGGGCTGCCCTCCACCTTCCATCCTCACCTTTGGGCCCTAGATACCACCAGCCATAAGGACACCCCTGGCTTCTATCACCCCAGGCCTTGCCAAAGGGAAGGGGACCACTCCCAGCCCTCCATAAACACACAAACTCAATGGGCTGAGGCTGTGCAGAGCTCCAGTAGCAGACGCCCCAGAAACCCAGGGCTGCAAGGGGTGTGATGGATCTCAGAGGTGGAAGTAGGGCACTGACTGCCTGGGAAATGTCTGAATTGTAGAAGTGCAGGAAAGAGCTCACAAAAGGAAGGAATTTGCCCAAGGTGACCAGCAAACCAGTGGCAGGGGTGGTGTTCACATCCTGAACTCCTGGCCCTCGGGATGGCTGCTGTGATCAGATACTTGAGTTTAAGGGGCAGACAGGATGAGCTCTCCTGATTGAGAGATGCGGCCCGTCTCTCAGGCCGAGCCCTGCATGTGCCAGGTGGGAGATGAGCGTAATGGTTTTGAGATCTGTGCCAAAGTCAGACAGTCCAGGGTTCCAGTGGGGCTCTGCCCCTTCATATTGATCATGAGTAATTTTACCTCTTTAAGCCTCTTGTATTTTTCTGGAAAATGGGTGTAAAGCTACTAACTGTCTCAGGGAGTTGCTTAAAAATCCAATGGCATTAGGAAAGAGCTTTATCAACTGTTGAAGCACCTAATACAGAACCTTAGGGGAAACAATAATTATTATTAATTTTCTAATTCCATCCTCTTGTTCCAGGGGAAACCCTCAGTAAAACCAGCCCAGGTCAAAGCCTCATCGGTTTCTACTAAGGAGTCTCCAGCAAGAAAGGTGGCCCTAGCCCCTGGGAAGGTGGGGGATGTGACACCTCAGGTCAGAGGAGGGGCCCTGCCCCCAGCCAAGAGGGCCAAGAAGCCAGAAGAGGAGTCAGAGAGTAGTGAGGAGGGGTCTGAAAGCGAGGAGGAGGCCCCTGCAGGGACACCAAGCCAGGTGAGGCCTGGAGGAGGGCTGCCCCTTGGAGGACCCTGCGGGTCCCCCAGCAGCCTGAGCACTATCCCATGAGCACCTCTGCCACTGGAGTTGGGGAGGGGGAGGAGTACGGTGTGAAATTGAAGAGCAAGAACAGCCTGCTTCCCACAGGGGAGTCCTGCACTCTACTTTGTCTGTGACCAACTTTGCTTCAGTTTCTCTGCCTAGTAAATGGGCCGCTGTCCTTCCCAGCCAGTCATGCTGTGAGGTACTTGAGAAGTTTTGATTGCCTGGTCCTCTGACGTCTCAGGACAAACCAGACCCTGAGCAGGGAAACACCATGTTAGCTAAAGGGAATCCAGTTCCCTTCCCCATCTGCTGGGAGTGGGCAGGGCTGCAGCCCCAAGGCTCTGGGTGCATCCCAAGGGCAAGACGGGGGGCTGGAAAGCAATGGAAGTCAGAGCAGGAAGGAGGGAGAGTGAGGGTCACCCACCCAGCCCCAGGCCTAGGGAAGGACAAGGTGGAGGCATGCAGTAGGTAAGCAGATCCCCTGTGTTAGCTGCTGGTAAATGGTAAAGGGGAAAGTCGGGTGGGGGATGTAGGAATGGCAACTTGAAACAGAGTGATCTGGGCTGGCCTTGGGAGAAGGCGTCTCAGCAAAGACCAGAAGGAGGAAGCACTCTTAGGAAGGTCATTCCAGGCAGGGGCTCAGCAACTGTCAAGGCCTTGAGGTGGAAGTAGGACTCCCTCCCTGATCTTGCCCATTGTGTCTCCCAGGTGAAGCCCTTGGGGGAAAACCCCCAGGTGAAACCTGTCTCCACCATGGGCACGGGGCCCTTGGGGAAAGGCGCCGGCCCAGTGCTACCTGGGAAGGGAAGCAGAGGGGGTCTTAGGAGCCTCATTAAGGCCTCTGGACTTTATCTTAAAGGCATCACCAGAGAGTTTTCACAAGCAGGAGAGCAAACCGCCCTTTCTTTTTTACTAGGTAAAGACCTCTGAAAAAATCCTCCAGGTCAGAGCTGCCTCGACCACTGCCAAGGGGACCCCTGGGAAAGGGGCTACCCCAGCACCCCCTGGGAAGGCAGGGGCTGTAGCCTTCCAGACCAAGGCAGGGAAGCCAGAGAAGGACTCGGAGAGTAGCAGCGAGGAATCGTCTGACAGTGAGGAAGAGACGCCAGCTGCCAAGGCCCTGCTTCAGGTGAAGCCTGAGGAGGGAGACCCCATGCAGTCAGGCCCTCCCCAGAAGGCTTCTCAGGACTTGTTCTCCCACTCTGTGTCAGAGCCCGGGGCGTGCCTCAGACCCCAGCCCCTTACTCCCCTCTCACTGTGTGGCGTCATTTGCCCTATCTGGTCTTCTTTACCTGGTGTCCTGTGTCTCCTCACACATCCATCCCCTGGGCTGTCTCCCCTTATCTTGTTTCTCCAGGCAAAGGCCTCAGGAAAAACCCCTCAGGTCAGAGCTGCCTCAGCCCCTGCCAAGGAGTCCCCCAGGAAAGGAGCTGCCCCAGCGCCCCCTGGGAAGACAGGGCCTGCAGTTGCCAAGGCCCAGACCGGGAAGCAGGAGGAGGACTCGCAGAGCAGCAGCGAGGAATCGGACAGTGAGGAGGAGGCGCCTGTTCAGGTGAGGCAGAGGGGAGGGGTGGAGAGTAGCCCCATGCCTAAACCCCAGCACCTGCATGGGTATGGCCACCTTTGCCGCATCCAGCTCCTGTCTCCTCACACCTTCCGGGCTCTCCCCTCTCATCCTGTTTCTCACTCCAGACGAAGCCTTCAGGGAAGACCTCCCAGGTCAGAGCTGCCTCGGCCTCTGCCAAGGAGTCCCCCAGGAAAGGGGCTGCCCCAGCACCTCCTAGGAAAACAGGGCCTGCAGCCACCCAGGCCCAGGCAGGGAAGCAGGAGGAGGACTCGGGGAGCAGCAGTGAGGAATCAGACAGTGACAGGGAGGCACCGGCAGCCATGAACGCAGCTCAGGTGAGGCTGGAAGCCGCCCTGCATGGCCTGTGCCTTGCCTCAGAAGACCTCCTGTGGGCTTGACTTTTCCTCTCTGAACCTAGAGCCCTGTGCGGCTGGCTTCGTTTGCTCTCCTCCCCACCTATGTCTTCACTCATATTCTCCTTCTGGACTCCCTGATCTTGTCCATTGTGTCTCCCAGGTGAAACCCTTGGGGAAAAACCCCCAGGTGAAACCTGCCTCCACCATGGGCACGGGGCCCTTGGGGAAAGGCCCCGGCCCAGTGCTACCTGGGAAGGTGGGGCCTACAACACCCTCGGCCCAGGTGGGGAAGTGGGAGGACTCAGACAGCAGCAGTGAGGAGTCATCAGACAGCGATGATGGAGAGGTGCCCACAGCTGTGGCCCCGGCTCAGGTGAGGCCCCTTCCTGTAGGCTCTTTTTTTTCCCCTCAGAGTGGAGCCACCCATGGCCTCCCACTGGGACTCTGTCTACCATCTTGGTCTCTTAATGTCTGTACACACCTACTCTGGGCTCCCTCTCCTGATCCTGTGTATCTCACTCCAGGAAAAATCCTTGGGGAAAGTCCTCCAGGCCAAACCCGCCTCTGGTCCTGCCAAGGGGCCGCCTCAGAAGGCAGGGCCTGTAGCCATCCAGGTCAAGGCTGAAAAGCCCATGGAAGACTCAGAGAGCAGCGAGGAGTCGTCGGACAGTGCGGACAGTGAGGAGACACCAGCGGCCATGACTGCAGCTCAGGTGAGGCCTGGGGAAGGAGGCTGCCACATGGCCTGATCTACCACACCACAGTCAGCCCCCCGGGGAGCTGTGCTTCCCTCAGGCAGATCATGGGTTCTGACTGGTGGGGCAGAACAGTAGTGGGGATCCACCTCAGAACAGATGGGGGACTCCGAGTTCAGGAATCTTCTCCAGCCTTTCTTTGGTGTCCCCTTAGGCAAAACCAGCTCTGAAAATTCCTCAGACCAAAGCCTGCCCAAAGAAAACCAATACTGCATCTGCCAAGGTCACCCCTGTGCGAGTGGGCACCCAAGCCCCCCGGAAAGCAGGAACTGTGACTTCTCCGGTAGGCTCATCCCCAGCTGTGGCTGGGGGCACCCAGAGACCAGCAGAGGATTCTTCAAGCAGTGAGGAATCAGATAGTGAGGAAGAGAAGACAGGTCCTGCAGTAACCATGGGACAGGTGAGGCCTGTGTTTAATGGGTGGACCTCAGGGCCGCCCCTACGTGGTCCTTTGGACTCCTGGAGACACCTCTCTTCCACTTGTCATCCCAGGCAAAGTCTGTGGGGAAAGGCCTCCAGGTGAAAGCGGCCTCAGTGCCTGTCAAGGGATCCTTGGGGCAAGGGACCGCTCCAGTACTTCCTGGGAAGACGGGGCCTGCGGTCGCCCAGGTGAAAGCTGAGATGCAGGAAGACTCTGAGAGCAGTGAGGAGGAATCAGACAGTGAAGAGGCAGCTGCACCTTCAGCACAGGTGAGGCCTAGAAGGAGCAGGCCCATCCCACCCACAGCTGTTCCTGAGCCAGGGCTGAGGATGGGCTTGATTGGGGGCTAGTCTTGCCTGCAGGTGTGCAGAAGCCTCAGCGGTAGCCTCAACACAGCGTCCTTCCCTGTCTTTCACTCCATGTCTCCTCTGCCCATCAGAGCTCCAGGGTCTCTTGTCTTGTTGGCCTTTTGAGCTCCCGCTGATTTATTCCCTGTGGTTTCTACAAGCTCTGGAGTTCCCACCCTGCCAGGTGCTGCCCTTGTCTGGGGCTGCTGAGGCCCTGTTCCTCGGGGAAGTCCTGTCTCTGGAGCATGGACGTGCTCCTCCAGTGTGGAGTGATGGGGTTGAGTTAGAGGGTGTAAGCCTGGGCTGCACAGCATGACAGGTGAGAGTATCTAGGCCTTTTACAGGAGGTGGCGGCATCTGAACCATGGGCTGAAAGAGATGGGCAGGGAGAGTGTTCCGGCAGAGGAAGCAGTCTATGCGAGGCCAGGGAATGGGAGAGTGCCCGGCTTGGGTGCCTTGCCACAGGCAGCACATTGTGGTGGGATGGCTGGCAGGGGTTTAGAGCCAGACCGCCTGGGTTAAAGTTTCAGCCCCAGCCCCACATCCTGGCAAGTGCTGAAGTCCTCAGAGCCCTTACTCTTCTGTAAACACAAAATCAGCCCTCACAAGTTTGGGTAAGAATTTAGGTGAGATCTCACCTGCCACACCCAGCAAGGGACCTGCACACAGCAAGTTGTCTCGTGTCACCCTGACGATGGGCCAGGCTAATGTGGAACAGATCAAGAGTGAGGTCTCCCTGCCTGGAAGAGCTGAGAGAAGATGGCTCACTCCCTGCCCTCACCCACCCACTGTTTATTATTTTTAATTGTCGCTCTATTTTTTTCTGTAACCACTCAGAAATTAGTCATTTCTTTTTTCTCTGTACCAGAGCACACATTTCTACTGATTTTTTTTTTTTTGTCCCCTTCTCATTGTTGACTCGTGGGACCCGAGGGTCCTAGGATTCCCCCATTGAGGCTTTTAAGCTCTGCAGGGGCCCCTTCCAGAGCCTCCTCTCCTCTTTCTCAAGCTGCAGGCACATTCCAGACCCAGTGCCTTACCGAGTTTCCTTGTGCAGATCACTTAAATATTTGTCTTCCCTTCTGAGCCTCCCACCTGTACCATGAGGTGGGTGTTTTGCTTTTATTTTTTGAACCATGAGCTGTTTTGAAGTAAGCTATTTAATTTCCAAATATCTGGGATTACCCAGGTTTCTTTTTGTTGCTGATTTCTAATTTAATCACATTGTGGTTGGAGAACATATTTTGTATGATTTCAATCCTTTTTTGTGTATTGAGACTTGTTAGGTCAAGTCAGTCTTGGTGTCTTATTTCTTGTGGAAAACATGGCTCCCCTCTGGAGGACTTACGTGCTGTGCTGATGAGTACCTCGGCCTGAGTCATACTTGGTCCACACTGTAGGGAATCTTTCTTTTTGAAGTCCTGATTCTTCACCTCACTTGACCTCATGTGTTTGAGGAATACTGGGGGATGGGGATGTTTTCTGACACTGACCAGATGCCCTCCCTGAGTGAGGCAGGGGTCTTGAGATGCTGCCAGATTCCTCGTTCTGTTTCACATCAGGCTTGCTGTCACTCCTGTCAAGGATCTCACTCTGGGAATTTCCCTCTTTCTTGCTGTCCTTCTATTTGTTGGAGTCCCTGACAGGCCTTTTGGGGGTTCTCTGGATATCGGTTAAGACTAGATTAAGCTGAAGAAAACCTTGAACAAGTATCTTGTTCTGCCGTGGCTGCTTGAGCTCCAGCTCTTACCTCAGCATTCCATCTAGCCTGGAGGAGGAAGGACATGTTTCTGACTTTTTATGGTACTCAACTTACATTCTACGAACCGGAATTTAATGACATGGCCACCTAGCTGAAAGGGAGCCTGGAAAACATCTTTGTTTTAGGTAGTCTTATGCTTAGCTAATGCTAAGGAAGGCACGCACAATGAGTTTGAGTGTTTATGTTCCAGACATGTTAAACTCTGAATCTCCTATTTAGTCTTCATTATAACCCATAGGTGGGCCTTATTATCTCCATTTGTTAGAAGACTGAACTGAGGCCTAGTGAGATCAAGCGATGTGCTCAGGTTCACACAGCTATTGCGTGGAGGAGCCAGAATCCAGACTCAGGCTCCGGCTCCAGAATCTGTATTCTTGGCTAGCTGCTTTACTCTCTCTCACTTTCTCCCTCCTTAATTTCCTTTTCTCCACTCAGGTGAAAACCTCAGTAAAAAAAACCCAGGCCAAAGCCAACCCAGCTGCCGTCAGAGCATCTCCAGCAAAAGGGACAATTTCAGCTCCTGGAAAAGTAGTCACTGCAGCTGCTCAAGCCAAACAGAGGTCTCCAGCCAAGGCAAGTGGAGCCGGAAGCCACAGGAGGTGTGGAGGGTTGGAGCAGAGAGGAGGACCACTCACTGAGCCCAGCCTGGAGAAGGCTCCTGCATGGGCAGGCCACCCACCCAGAGTTGTGCCATGGTGGAAAGTGGGACCTGAAAGGAATCACTTCCGCCTCCAATCCTGTTATCCCCCTGCAATTCAGGCGAAGCCACCAGTGAGAAACCTCCAGAACAGTACCGTCTTGGTGAGGGGCCCAGCATCTGTGCCACCTGTGGGGAAGGCCGTGGCTGCAGCAGCTCAAGTCCAGACAGGGCCAGAGGAGGACTCGGGGAGCAGTGAGGAGGAGTCAGACAGTGAGGAGGAGACGGAGACGCCGGCTCAGGTGAGGGGGAGGGAATGGAGAACATCTCCTACATGGGATTTAACACTTTTGCCGCATCCAGCTCTTGTCTCCTCACACGTCCACCCTCCAGGCTCTCTCCCCTCATCCTGTTTCTCACTCCAGGCGAAGCCTTCAGGGAAGACCCCCCAGGTCAGAGCTGCCTTGGCTCCTGCCAAGGAGTCCCCCAGGAAAGGGGCTGCTCCAGCACCTCCTGGGAAGACAGGGCCTTCGGCCACCCAGGCGGGGAAGCAGGATGGCTCAGGGAGCAGCAGCGAGGAGTCAAACAGTGATGGGGAGGCACCGGCAGCTGCAACCTCTGCCCAGGTGAGACTTGCCAGGCCTCTGAGCCACCAACACCCACTCCTCAGAACTGGGGTATAGGGCCGGGCATGGTGGCTCACACCTGTAATTGTAGCACTTTGGGAGGCCAAGGCGGACGTATCACTTGAGGTCAGGGGTTCGAGACCAGCCTGGCCAACATGGTGAAAACCCATCTCTACTAAAAATATAAAAATTAGCTGGGCATAGTGGCGGGTGCCTGTAATCCCAGCTACTCGGGAGGCTGAGGCAGGAGAATCCCTAGAACCTGGGAGGCAGAGGTTGCAGTGAGCTGAGATCATGCCACTGTACTCCAGCCTGGGTGATGAGAGTGAGACTCTCTCAAAAAAAAAAGAAAAAGAAAAATGAAAAACCAGGGTTTAGGGGCCAGGTAAGGAAAAGGAAGGAAGGTCAGGTTAAGGCTTAAGGCTCTGGCTCCACCATGCCCTCCTCCCTCTGCTGTCATCCACATCTCCTTAGGTAAAACCTGCTACTGAAACTCCCCAAACCAAGACTTCCCTCGCTAAAAGGGTCCCGGGTCTATGTCTAGGTTGAGGTTTCCACCAGCCCTATAGGCTAGGCCAGTATCTCCCACCAAGTCATGTGAGACCAAGAGTCTTACATGTTGGTTATTGTGCATACGTTGACGTAATACAAAAAGACTCTCCCTATCAGAGTCCCAAGGAAACTTGGAGTGTGGCACAGGTCCCCTGAGGCCCTGAAGAGATGGAGGAAGTCTCGTCCCTCACCTTGGCCTGGGGCCTCACATAGGCAGATGCATCTTCTCAGGCAGGGCTCATCTAGCTTGGTGCCAAGCCTGGGCCCTGAAGACTGGGGAGAAAGAAAATCTGGACAATTCCCTCGGTCTGCTTGCAGAAGACAGCAGGGCTTGCTACATCCTACAGAAGTGTGGGATGACAGACTCCAGCACTGCCAGGGCACAGGTGTGTGATGGACGTGACTGATGCAGGCCTGGCAGAAATGATAGATGTCAGCCAGGCGCAGTGGCTTAAGCCTGTAATCCCAGTAGTTTGGGAGGCCAAGGCGGGCAGATCATGAGGTCAGGAGTTCAAGACCAGCCTGGCCAACATGGTGAAACCCTGTCTCTACTGGAAAAAAAAAAAAAAAAAAATACAAAAATTAGCCAGGCATGGTGGCGGGTGCCTGTAGTTCCAGGTACTCGGGAGGCCGAGGCAGGAGAATCGCTTGAACCTGGAAAGCGGAGGTTGCAGTGAGCCAAGATCGTGCCATTGCACCCCAGTCTGGGCAACAGAGTGAGACTCTGTCTCAAAAAAAAAAAAAAAAAAAAGTCAGGAGAGATGGTAGATAATGGTAGCAAGTAGGACAGACCGGGGAGCCCTTGCCCCATCCATAAGGACAGTTCCTATCAGCTTCAGCCAGTCATGACTGTGGAAATGGACCTTCTTTGTGGCCAGATCTTCCATTTCTTAAGGGAAGCTGGAAGTCCCTGTGCCAGGCCAAGCTGCATAACCTCTCTTAGATTTGTTTTCTTCATGAGTAAAACAAACACTGAGATGAATGCTCCCTATCCCTAACCTCTGCCTTTGATATACCAAACCATTACTGGGGGCGAAAGACATTTGGCCCTGCCCTCAAGGAGCTCACAGTCTGTGGGGCAAGACAGGTGGCCGGATTATCGCAGAGTATGCTGGTGGTGCTGACAGCTGAAAGAGCAGGTCTCTGAGAGGCCAGAAGAGGAGCAGGTGATTGAGCTGAAGGATGACCAGGCACAAAAGTGGACAGGGCCCCTCAGTGGGTGCAGACGGGCTGGGCATGAACGTGCATGGTCACTGAAGGCTGCTGTCCTACAAGCCGTAGGCCCTCCCAGGTGCTTGTTACTGGTAGATTTATGGAGGACCTAAATGACAGACTAAAGCATAGGCCTCAGCCATATTTTGGCCTGTGTAGTATTTTTGTTTTTAAGTTTTCAACGAGTTCCTCTCTCCATCAGAATGGCCTAAGTTGCAGGAGAAAGCCCCATTCAAAAGAGCTTCACTAAGGGGATTGACTCTTACAGTGCACAGAGTCCCAGGTTCCAGCTGCTGAAAAGCTGGTTCCTTCAGCTAAGCATCAGTGGTGACCAGATTTCCATCTCTGTGCTCCATCAGCTTTATGGTCATAGCAGGGCTGCAGCATCTCCTAAAGTGCTGGGGGCAGGCCAGGTGCAGTGGCTCACACCTGTAATCCCAGCACTTTGGGAGGCTGAGACAGGCGGATCACTGGAGGTCAGGAGTTCAAGACCAGCCTGGCCAACATGGCGAAACCTGTCTCTACTAAAAATACAAAAATTAGCTGGGCCTGGTGGCACTGGCCTGTAATCCCAGCTGAGGCAAGAGAATCACTTGAACCCGGGGAGGAGGAGGTGTTGCAGTGAGTAAGATTGTGCCACTGCACTCCAGCCTGGGCGACAGAGTGAGCAGAGCAAGAGTCCATCTCAAAAAAGACAGGAGTAGACTTAAGGCTACTCAGACCTCAGGCTGGACGTGCTAGCTACCCTCTTAGCCATAGACAAGAAGCCAGTAGTTCCCATGACTGGCTGGGAGGAGGGACCACCCTCCCTGAAGCATGTGGTAGGAGCCACTGAACAGTGAGGGTTCTGTTAGCAAGGAACAGATGGGGGCATGGCTGTTAGGAGGCAGCCAGCAGTGTGCATTGTAGTTGCCCCATTTAAAAATCGGAAATGACATGTACAGATCTTCCAGCTTCTCTTGAGAAATTGGAAGCTCAGGCAGCCTGGGTCCTACTTTCTTGGCTGGGCTGAGTAGGGAAAAGGGGTCCCCCATTCCAGTAGGGACCACTGAGCTGCCATCACCACCAGCATTTCCACCCGGATCTCTGAGTCCTCCTCTGACTGCAGTGTTCACCAGTCCAGCCCCCATCATCATGCCTGCCCCAGCGGGAGGGTATGGTAGCCAGTGGAACACTTCTAGGCGGCTCCTGCTTTTGGCTGGGGATGTTACAACCAGAGGTGAACTGTGCTGGGACCACTGGCTTGTGCCTGCAACCTTGTCCCAGGCTGCTGTCACCTCTTGTCCAGACCCTGGGCCAACAGCCCTGCAGCCCTCAGGTTTTAGCTGTATCGGAGTCATAAATCCCTTTCACGTCCGAAGTTAGCTCTGGAAGGAGCTATCGGGGTAGAAGCATGTTTCCGGTGGCTGTGGGGCAGGTCAGAGCAGCAGCTATTCCTGTGCATGTGCAGGAAGGGGCCACGGTGCCTCCCCTGGAAACCAGAGTGCCTGAGGATCATTGCCTGCTGGCTCTTTCCCCCTCAGCAAATACCCCTCTCCCCGACCACGTGCTTATCCAGGTCTTGTCCCCTCAGAAGGACAGTAACTCCAAACCTGCCAGAAGCAAGACCCTGGCCCCAGCACCTCCAGAGGGGAACACGGAGGGGTCCTCGGAGAGCAGTGAGGAGGAGCTGCCACTGACCCAGGTACGCCATGCCTTCTCTTTGCAGTCGCTGCAGGGTCAGAGCTGGGCTGGCAGGCCTTGCGGGAGAGGGTGGATCTTTCCCATAGGGAAAATCTCGTCATATTTAAACAGCATCTCACAGCTTCCAGAGCTCTTTCCTCTATTGTGACATTCATCTGAGCCCTGTGAGGCAGGCAGCAGTGCACAGTTAAACATACAGGCTTCAGAGTGTTGGGGCAAAGCCCGGCTCTACCACCTAACAGCCCCGTGGTCCTGGGCAGATGCCTTTCCCCCATGTGAGGCTCAATGTTTCAACCATAAAATGGGGTCAGTACACTGTGCACTGGTGCCAGCACACGAAGTACTTGCCACAGTCCCCTGCCTAAGAA
This sequence comes from Theropithecus gelada, assembly GCF_003255815.1. NCBI lineage: Eukaryota > Metazoa > Chordata > Mammalia > Primates > Cercopithecidae > Theropithecus > Theropithecus gelada. Next base: position 146,847,330 of record NC_037673.1, read on the forward strand.
AGGGTGCCTGGTAACTGTGAGAAGGCCAGGGAGTGTTGCCCCGTTTGACAGATCGGGAATCAAGCCTTAGAGTTGAAGCAGTTTCCCGAAATTCTCATGATTCATAAGAGGCTGAGGAAAGGTGCAAGCACTGGTCCCCTGGCTCCCTATATCTCTGTTGCCTGTTTAGGACTGGGAGTCTTCTCAAATCCCATGAGCTTTGCCCAGGACTCTTTCTCAAGCGCCTGTGGCATACCTTCACATGCTCCACTGCACCCAGAGCTTAAGCCACAGTCCTGCCCAGGCTACACCCCCAAGGATGAGACCAGGCCCACCTTATCTCCCTGTACTCCAGAGGCCTAAGTCAGCCATGGTGGTGTGGTTCAAGCTTCTGTGTGAACCCTGGCCCTTCCATCAGACCGCATTACCCTTTGTCCTCCTCTAGCCCCAAGCTCCCAGAAGCTTCTGCCAGGCACCTCAGAGCACCAGCTCCCCTCCCAGGGCCTAACGACAGATCCTGGAGTTCTGCAACCTCCAGACCAGAGTGGTCTCATGAACCACCTCCCCTTGAATATCACATACCACATTCTTACCAATTCATCAGTAAGGTCAGATGCTGTTTGCACACTTCCAGCAATAGGGTGCTCACTGCCTCTCACTTTCCAATAGCACAGATTACAAAAGTAAAGAACAACCACCACCAACATCGGTAACTCCCTGTATTTGCATTTTTCTGTTTAATCCCCACAACAGCCCTATGAGGGTGGCTCCCTTTGTGGTTTGCATTTTAAGGAACTGGGAATGAGGCTCAGAGAAGTTGAGGGGCCTGCCCCAGCATCACATGGCTGATGGCAAGTGGACAGACCTGGTGTTGGAGCCGAGGCCATTCACATTCTGACCCATTGCCCGGGGCTGCCCCAACACTCCCCTCTCCCAGGCGTGGGCATTGCCCTCAGGCTCTGGGTGGAGCCTTTACAAGGCCACCTGCCTCTCTGAGGGATCTCAACAGCTGGGAGGGAGGGGACCGCTCCACCTTTCTCTGTGGGGGTGGACTAACACAATTAAAATGAACATCCTGCTTAAACTGAACCGTTTAATTAGTATGTTAGTCCTGAAGATTCTGGAGTCCCTATTTAAAAAGCAGAAAGAAAAGTCAGCAGTTTGTACCTTCCCCCAGGAGGCTTCGGGGAAGACAGGCATAGCCCCGGGAAGCTGCAGCCTCTTCCTGATTGAGAGATTTTTAGTTCCTAATCCCCAGCTGACTAATTAATTATGATTATTTTCATTATTGTACATTTATTGAGCACCTCTCTATTGACAAGTTTCAGTCTGATTTTATTAGCCCATCAGTGGGGAAAGGGATTGAGGCCAGGGTGGTGGGCAGAGCCCCAGGCTAGGAGGCAGGGATAGACACTTGGGCTCCATTCCTAGACCCTTCACTGTGCCTCCCCTCCGTTGTGCAGAGCAGACCTCAGGCCAGAGTCTGCTGGGGTCTGGGATAGCTTCCAGATTTGAAAACAAGTATGTGAGGTGATGCATATGTTAAATAACTTAATTGAGCTATTCCACAATGTATATGTGTATCAAAACATCATGTAATATACCACAAATATATGCAGTTTCACTTGTCAGTAATATAATTTTGTAAGGCCAACTTCTATTAGTTTGTCAAAGAGGTAGGCACTGCTCTCGAAGTTTTAGGTTGAATCGAAGAAAAAGGAAACCTGTAAGAAACTAAATTTGGGTATTAAGTTGAGGCCTAGCGTAATTGGTTCTAGAAGGAGCTCCAGTCTGGTGCCTGGAGAACTAACTTCTAATCCTGGCTCTGGCACCAGTTTGCTGGTCACCCTGGGTGACGCCACTTGCCTTCTCTGAGCCTCATTCATCTCAGTCTCTGAGATGAGACTTCCTGGGTGGGTGGGGTGGACCTTGAGGCTCCAGGCCACGTCCCTAGAGAGAATTTCTCAGTCTCCCGGAGTGGGGCTGGCCTAGATCTGTTAACCAGCCCCAGGCAGTTCTGAGAGAGCTTCTTAGAGGAGTGTTGCCTTTGTGGTTATGTGCCTTGCCAGGGTCCGCAGCCTAGGCCATCAGCCCCCTCTCCCCACTCTGTGCCCCAGACTTGTTGGAATGAAGGCACAGTTAGAGTGAGCTCAGCTTTGACAGGAGGGGGTGAGCACTGTCCTGAAATCCCCTAGGTTTGGTTCTGCAGGATCAGACCTGCAGGTAGGAGGGGTATCCCTGGGTTCCCTCTGGGTGCTTACTGCCCAGCACCTATAGGGAGGTACAACCACATGTTCAGACTGTGCTGGTTTGCTGCTTCACTCCCATCAGTTTTTTCCTAGCTGACCCCAGAACTACATTCCGGTGTGTACTGTGCTTTGCAGTTTCCACAGTGCATTAGAACCCTTGCAGTGAATGAGCCCAGGCTAGGATAACTACTAGCCCTTTCATTAAACAGGAAACTGAGGAGCAGAAAGTGGAGGGGCTTGACCACACAGTGAAGTCATGAGAGGTGGGATGAGAAGCAGGTCTCCCGCTACATCCTAGGCAAACTTCACTGCCCACCTTTGTGAACTCTACAGACTAATGCACTAATGCCCCGCCCCGACCCCCCACAGCCAAGCCCCTTGCACCACCTCCCTCCTACAGCCCAGAGGCCCAGTGGGGTGGCGTGGGCAGGTGGAACTAAGAGGAGGCTTTTGCTGCTGAGCTGCTTTTATCATCCCAAGACGCTATTGTTTGCCTCAGTGGGTTCGTTGCTTCTCTTCGTCCCCGACAATCTGTTCCTGTCTTCTCACATATATATAGATCCCCCCTCCCTCAACTGTAAGCCTTCTCCCACTTTCCATCCTTCTCTTTTTTATATCGTAGGAAGGAAGGCTCTGGAAGTGGCAGATCAGAGCAGCCGTGGGGGAGGCTATTTGGCAGGGGTAGGAAAGGCCTAAGCCCAGGGAAGCTTCCACCCTCAGGCAGGCACCTTTCTGTTTTACTTTTTACTTTATGCCTCTCTGCAGCACCTTAGCACCCTGAGGAGCCAGGTGTGCTAAGTCGGGCTCAGAGGGTAGACAGGATAGTGCAGCAGAGACCAGTCTGGACCTGACTCCACTCCTCCCTTAGCTCAGGGAGCTCCCTCTTCCTGTCCTCCAGCCCTTTACTGGCCAGAGAGGGAGCAGAGCTCACACCAGGTCTGACATTTGGGGAATGGAAAGTAGACCTAAGCAGCTCCCTGGCTCACAGCCATGTGTGTTCTCATTAACTGGGGGTTTGGGAAGGAAATGGGCCTGGAGGTGCCCTTGTGTGCGGTGAACATGCTCAGGGATGGTGCAGTTCACAACCAGACTGGCCTGCAGAATACCAGGGAGCTGCTGTTGCTTGTTTGCTTTTTCTTTTACTGTTTTATTGGAAAATTTAAAGCATACCCAAAGATAGAGTGAGATAAAGAACCCCCAAGTACCATCCCCAGCCTCAACAGTTAGGAACTCCTGAGCAGGCTCGTTTCATGCAAACTCTCCACTCAGTTCCCCAACACCCCTGGATTGCTTTGCAGCCAGTCTCAGATGTGTCAGCTCATCCACCAGGATTTCAGTATGCAGCTCTCAGTTATAAGGACTTTTTTAAGCACAACTACAATACAATGTCACACCTAATAAGTTGATCTATCCAGTCAGTGTCCCTGCTTCCCTGATTGTCTCATGGAGTTCAGTTAAAGGCCACATACTGCATTGAGTTATTAATCCTCTAAGTCTTAATCTGTTGGTTCTCACCCACTCACCTAACCCTTGTTTCTCTTGTACGTTTTTTTGTTGAAGAAACTGAATCGGTGTATAGCTGGGGAGTTTCATCCTGGGCCACGTATCAGGAGGGCTGATTCAGAACCTCTGGGGTGGGGGCAACTAGACTAAATACCTCCCCAGGTGCATTATATATTCCAACCAGGCAGCCTTGGAAAACTGCTCAGACCAGCCCCTGCATTCAGCAGGTAACTGTCTCTGAAGCCAGCCAGGGGAAAGAAGGCAGAATTGGACATTCTGGCCTTGGCTTTGCTTCCAGCAGGCACGGTGGCCTCGGGTCACTCCCTTCCCCTCTGGGCTTGCAGTTTTCCCACTTGTACAAGGGAGCGGATCCTGCTGAACGCAGGGCTTCACCCTGAGGGTCACGTGGGCTCCTGTGAGTTGTGAAGTGCCGCGCTGGGTCTTAGCAGATGTGTAGGGTGGGAGGGGGCACCCTGGGCAGCTGGAATGGCTTCTGTGCCCAGCTGCCCCTGAGCTCTGTGGACCCCTTGCCTTGTAAAACACTCCCTAACCCCATCACCTCCTTTCCCTGGCCAAGCCTTTAATCACTGGGGGGGTGTTTTGTTTTTGTTTTTCAAGGTGATTAAACCCCCTCTGATTTTTGTCGACCCTAATCGTAGTCCAGCTGGCCCAGCTGCTACCCCCGTACAAGCCCAGGCTGCGAGCACCCCGAGGAAGTCCCGAGCCTCGGAGAGCACAGCCAGGAGCTCCTCCTCCGAGAGCGAGGATGAGGACGTGATCCCCGCTACACAGTGCTTGACTCCTGGTGAGCGCAGTCCCTATGCAGTGGTGGGAGGGGCTGCCAGCACTGCCCACATTGAGGCCCAGAAGGGACAGGACACTGGCTGAGTCACATAGCAAGGTGTTGGTCAGGAAGGGCTTGGGACCAGGTCTCTGGGCCCTGCATTAGCCATTCTGATTATGGTCTGGCTCAGACCTGCAGTTCTGGGGGAATAGTTGCCACGGCTTTTTTGTGCCAGCCCCAGGCATGGAACCCAGAACAGTGGCTAGAAGATTCAGGGACCAGGTTCCTCCATAGTCTAAGAAAGAATTCTGTATCAGTTGACTGCCTGTGGAACAAGTGGTCAGGGTGGTAGTGAGTTTCCCGTCCTTGGTGGCATGTAAAGTGGGTTAGGCAATCCGTAAGCCAGAGACGTTACAGGGAGAGATTTCATCTATCAATGAGAGGCAGGACCAATCTGAGGTTTCTTTAACTTCTGAGAATCTGTGATTCTACCAATGACAACAGGAAACGGGCTAATGTTACTATTACAGTTATTATAACATTTTTACAAGGAAATAATGCCTGATCCTGATAGGATAATTTAAAAATACAGGCCGGGTGCAGTGGCTCACGCCTATAATCCTAGCACTTTGGGAGGCTGAGGCAGGCAGATCACCTGAGCTCAGGAGTTCAAGACCAGCCTGGGTCACATGCCGAAACCCCATCTCTACTAAAAATACAAAATAATTAGCCTGGCAGTCGCCTGTAATCCCAGCTACTTGAGAGGGTAAGCCACGAGAATTGCTTGAACCCAGGAGGCAGAAGTTACAGTGAACTGAGATGTGCCACTGCACTCCAGCCTGGGCAACAGCGAGACTGTCTCAAAAAAACAGAAAGCAGACAAAATGCAGATTACTGCTGGACACGGTGGTTCACACCTGTAATCCCAGCACTTTGGAAGGCCATGGTAGGAAGATCACTTGAGGCCAGGAGTTCAAGACCAGCCTGGGCAACATAGTGAGAGTTCTATCCTACATATATACATTTATATGTGTGTATATATATATATATGTGTGTGTGTGAGTAGGTATATTTGTGTGTGTATATTTTTTTTAATAAAAGTGCAGATTAGCACATAAGAAACTATATCACCTGTAATTCTGCCCCAAATACTGTTAACATTTGACAAATGCTAACTTTATAAAAACCTAAGATATACATGTGTTTTAAAGCAAGACCATACTGTAGCTAACTCTCAGTAACCTTTACTGGATATTTTATGACATCAGGTTTTTTTCATCTTTACATATTTGCAGCACAATTCCTAATAACTACAAAGAAATCCCTTGGGTGGACATACTACAGTATGTGTAGCCAGCACCATGTTGGAGGAAGCAGAGGGTTTTTTTTTTTTTTTTTGAGACGGAGTCTCGCGCTGTGTCACCCAGGCTGGAGTGCAGTGGCGCGATCTCGGCTCACTGCAAGCTCCGCCTCCCAGGTTCAGGCCATTCTCCTGCCTCAGCCTCCGAGTAGCTGGGACTACAGGCGCCCGCCACCACGCCCGGCTAGTTTTTTGTATTTTTAGTAGAGACGGGGTTTCACCATGTTAGCCAGGATGGTCTCGATCTCCTGACCTCGTGATCCGCCCGCCTCGGCCTCCCAAAGTGCTGGGATTACAGGCTTGAGCCACCGCGCCCGGCCGAAGCAGAGGGTTTTGTTTCAGGGTGGAGGGGTGAGGAAGTTGGCTGTTATAAACGTTGCTTTAAAGAATATGCATGTAACCAGGCCTCTGCAGATAACCACGGGGACTCTTAGGAGAGACGGTACCTGTGCTCTGGCCCATTGCTCAGGAGTGGCAGCCCGAGCAGCTAGGAGGGGATGGGATGGGGTGAGGAAGCCTGGGGTCACCCCCAGAGCAGCCATTTGAGCTCCCTGAACCTTGTCAAATGACATAATGACATCTGCCTGGGAGGCTTGGAGAGGGAAGTAAACAATCTTATGCCTCTGTAAGCCCTGAGCACAGCTCTAGATCACCAGCACAGGCCGGTAAACTGGGTTATTGTCACTGCTGAGGAGGCTATGGGGCTTGTATGCCCTGATGTGCCCCCGTCTCACTCCATTTCAGGCATCAGAACCAACGTGGTGACTGTGCCCACTGCCCACCCAAGAATAGCCCCCAAAGCCAGCATGACTGGGGCCAGCAGCAGCAAGGAGTCCAGTCGGATATCAGATGGCAAGAAACAGGAGGGGCCAGCCACTCAGGTACCTAGTGGGCAAGGGAGGGCAGTGCAGGCCAGTGGGGTGGGGCCCTACTTCCACACTTACCACATGTGCTGATGGGATGGCCTGCAGTTGCTGTCACCCCCACACTCCAGAGGTGGTAGCCTCACAGCCAGAAGCTTTTTGGCCTCCTGGCTACAACCCCCGTGTTGGCTTCTCCTTTGAGTTATGAGGAAGAGTAATCTGGGGACACAGCCTCCCCGCCAAGCAAGCCCCTGCACCTTGAGTCCCTCATGAGACTTTCCAACGTGGTGGGGCTTTTGATTTTTTTTTTTCTTCCAGTTTTGGAATGCCATGAACAAAAGTTGCCCTTTTCTGGTGTTTGTAATAGTGACGTCAGCATTCTTCCCAGCCTTCTCACCATCTTCGGTGCATTTTTATTTGGTCCTTGCCTGAATCTAAAAGCTGGGCATTTTAGGGTTAATGGCTGGTGCATTGTTTAAATCATAAAACTTAGCACACATCCCCACCCCAAGGGCTGTGACGTGACCAGCATTCAGCAAGGCCAGAACCCGCTGGGCCACCCTCCAGGCAGGGAAACTGCAGGTACCAGGGCCTTCTGGGGAAGCGCTTGGGGATGAGGGAAACTGAGAGGTGCAGACAGCTAGATGAGGAGCCGGGGACAGCTGGATCAGGAGCTGGGGGAGAGGAGAGGAGCCAGGCCGTGGCAAGGGCCACGCCACATCTGAAGGCTCTCAGCAAGGGGTCATACCCAGTTTCCTAAGTTCTCTCTCCCTGACTGCTGGTGGGTGTAAGAAGTAGAGATGGGGGACCACCAGGTTGGGAATTGTCCCCAGTAAAGGTGCTGATTGAGTGGTGGGGCCTAAGCTGCTTCCCTGCCCTGGGCTGGGAACTGTCCCTTGCTCCTTGAGGACAATGTGATTAGCTCATAACCTGAAGCCTGCCACCAATTTTGCCCCTGTGACTGCCCCTCAGTCCGCACTCCAGCCCTCAGCCCAGCTAGATGGCATCTGACCAGGGTGTGGCACAGCTGGCATCCCGAGGACTCGTGAGTCTCAGGGCTACCTCTTGCCACCCACAGGTGTCAAAGAAGAACCCAGCTTCCCTCCCACTGACCCAGGCTGCCCTGAAGGTCCTCGCCCAGAAAACCAGTGAGGCTCAGCCTCCTGTTGCCAGGACCCAGCCTTCACGTGGGGTGAGCCTGGGGAGCAGGGGAAGCAACCACGCGGAGCATAGAAGGTGCAGGCGTGGCCCTGCGTCCTGGCACCAGCACTTACCTGTTCTGTGACCTCTGCACTTGGTTTGCCTCCCTGGGCCTCAGTGGCCTAATCTGTAAGAAGGAATTACAGTACCTTTTGTAGTTGGGAGGATCAAAAGAGGCTGCATGTGTGCCCTGTCTAACACAGTGCCTGGCCCTATTGAAGTGTTCAGGAAGGACCAGGTCTTACTTGCCCTAATTTTTCCTTCCATTCCTTCTCCTTTCACCGAATTAGGCTGACAGTGCTGTGGGAACGCTCCCTGCAACGAGTCCCCAGAGCACCCCCGTCCAGGCCAAAGGGACCAACAAGCTCAGAAAACCTAAGCTTCCTGAGGGCCAGCAGGCCACCAAAGCCCCTGGGAGCTCAGATGACAGTGAGGACAGCAGCAACAGCTCTTCAGGGAGCGAGGAAGATGCTGAAGGGCCCCAGGTGGCCAAGTCGGCCCACACGCTGGGTGAGGGTGCTGGGAAAAAGGAAGGGTGGGCCAGGAAGAGAGTGGAGTGTGGCCTGGTGGAGCCATAGCTCTGGCCTCAGCTCCATATCTCAGACTTGTTCTGTGCCTGTGGCTGAGCCTGGGCCTCAGTTTCCCCACCTGTACAACTTCATGAGAAAGTCAATCCAAATGATTTCAGAGACCTGACTTTGCTGTTTGACCACTCTCAGCTTTTTGGTATCGGACTCCCTTCATTGGCTCCCCAAAACTCCAGGGCCATGTTTCTGGAACAGTGGAAAGCAGGGAACTAGAAATGGGGCCTCAGGAGTTAGAAATAAGGCTTTGGCATTCAGATGTCGTGCCTAGCATGCTGTGACTAGCGATGAGTGTGCAAGGAGTGTTGAAGCAGTAGGAAGATTTGGGGTGGGGCGGGGATTGGGGTAAGGGACCTGCAGAGAGACCAGGGCCTTCCTGAAGGGCTCTGCCCCTCCCGGCTAGAAGGGGCCACCTGGGGCTACCAACAGTAACTAGAGATACTGTGCTTCTCCAGTAGGTCCCACCCCCTCCAGGACGGAGACCCTGGTGGAGGAGACTGCAGCAGAGTCCAGCGAGGATGATGTGGTGGCGCCATCCCAGGTAACTGCAAGGGAGAGGGCTGGCAGCCCAGGGGCCTTAGGATGGAGCCCCAGGCCAGGCTCCTGTCTACTCCATCACTCAGGTCAGGAGTTTGGGTCCCCTCTCTTCAGAGGCCTTGGGCAAGGTCCTGTCTGCAAGGCACTGCATGTGGCCCAGCCAGCAGACCACGGCCAGGCTGCCTCCCTCCCCTCGTAGAGCCCTGAGTCGCTAACCCTTAGGGTCTGTAGAAGGGATTGACCTTGATTCTGGGTGATGTCCAGACAAAAACATTCTTTAGCCGATTTCTTTTAAGGTTACTTACTATCTGTATGTGGCAAAAACTAGTAATTTTCCATTCGCATTAATAAGAAATTTCCTTTTTAAATGTGCCTGTCTAGAAAGTGTATTAGGAGGGTTCAGGAGGCACACACCAAGGGCTGAAGTGCTGCTCTGTGCCTTGCTGTCCACCCACTCTGCACCGTCAGGGCAGGGCGATCCTAGAGGCCGCAGGCTGCTTTCCTCGCAGCAGGCCGTCACTCGGGCTGGGTTATGGCGGGGGTCGGGGTGGTGGCAGCCTGTTTCACAATGGACTTCTTCAGTCTCTCCTCTCAGGTTATGTGACCCCTGGACTAACCCCAGCCAATTCCCAGGCCTCAAAAGCCACTCCCAAGCCATACTCCAGCCCCTCAGTTTCCTCTACTCTGGCAGCCAAAGATGACCCAGATGGCAAGCAGGAGGCAAAGCCCCAACAGGCAGCAGGCATGTTGTCCCCTAAAACAGGTAAGTTAAGGTCTGCAGGAGGAACTATAGCAGGACACAGAGGGACAGGGCAGTGGGCCCCTTCCTGCTCTCCTGCAGCAACAGTCCTCCCAATGTGGTCCTGTCTGCCCCCAGAGCCTTGCCAAGTGAGACCTTATGGCCCTGCACTGGATCTGGACATGCTCATCAAAGTGCAGGTGGGGCCAGGTGCAGTGGCTCACGTCTATAATCCCAGCACTTTGGGAGGCCGAGGTGGGCAGATTGCTCGAGCCCAGGAGTTCAAGGCCAGCCTGGGCAACATAGGGAGATCTCATCTCTAAAATGTATTTGAATTAGCTGGTGTGATGGTGCACGCTTGTAGTCCCAGCTACTTGAGAGGCCGAGGCAGGAGAATCACTTGAGGCCAGGAGGTTGAGCCTATAGTGAGCCATGATCATGCCACTACACTCCAGCCTGGGTGCTACAGTGAGGCCCTATCTCAAAAAAAAAAAAAAAAAAAAAAGTACAGGTGGGCCCCACGCCCAGGTATCTGGCTGCCATGGCCCTGGACAGCCTGGAAGTAGGGGTGTATCCAGGCCCGGGTTGGTGCTGATGCACCTGATAGGATAACCCCTGCCTCAGAGGAAGCCGCATCTTTTGGCTTGTGCAGCAAGCGTTGGCTCTCTCCAACCATCCCCATCAACTTTTCTTCTCCATAAATAGGCTCACGGTGTGGGGTGTGGGCCATGGGCCCCAGAGGATAGCTTAGACAGTAGGCTGACAGTCATGTCCGGAGGACACTCAGCACATGCAGGAGACCCCAGGCAATAGATTGGCCCCAGGCTGTTCCCACTCACTGTAAAGCCTTGGAAATCCCCTGGCCACTCTGAGCCTCTGTGTCTTAACCGTACAAAGCAGGAGTTGATGTATCCCGTCTGTGTCAAGGCATGGCACGTGTAGAAAATAGTCACATGGTGTTTGGAGGGCAGAATGGAGTATTCCAGTCACGAGACCTCTGGGGCATCCACTGTCCCTGACCCTACTGGAGCTGAGGTCAAATATGTACCAGCTGGGCACACCTGGGACAGCTCCAGGGCCTCCCCAGCCTTGCTGTTCTGCGTATTTGCAGATAAGCAGCAGAAAAGTGGGCCGGGCGCAGTGACTCGCGCCTGTAATCCCAGCACTTTGGGAGGCCAGAGCAGGCAGCTCACTTGACGTCAGAAGTTCAAGACCAGCCTGGCCAACGTGGTGAAACCTTGTCTCTACTAAAAATACAAAAAACTAACCAGCATGATGGCAGGTGCCTGTACTCCCAGCAACTCAGGAGGCTAAGGCAGGAGAATTGCTTGAACCTGGGAGGTACAGGTTGCAGTGAGCCGAGATTGTACCACCATACTCCAGCCTGGGCAACAGAGCCAAAACTCTTGTCTCAAAAAAAGCAGCACTAGGCCGGGTGCGGTGGCTCAAGCCTGTAATCCCAGCACTTTGGGAGGCCGAGACGGGCGGATCACGAGGTCAGGAGATCGAGACCATCCTGGCTAACACAGTGAAACCCCGTCTCTACTAAAAAATACAAAAAACTAGCTGGGTGAGGTGGCGGGCGCCTGTAGTCCCAGATACTCGGGAGGCTGAGGCAGGAGAATGGTGTGAACCCAGGAGGCAGAGCTTGCAGTGGGCTGAGATCCGGCCACTGCACTCCAGCCTAGGCAAGAGAGCCAGACTCCGCCTCAAAAAACAAAAAACAACAACAAAAAAAAAGCAGCAGCAGAAAAGTGGGCTCTGGGGAGAGAGGTGGCTGGAGCTAACTGTGCCCTCCCCAGCTTCCCTCTCTATTGGCTCCTGCCATCTTGAAGAATCCCCAAAGGATGGAATTGGGCCTCTAGCCGTCCCGGGGCTCCCTCTGCTTAACCTGGCCTGCCCTGCCCAGCCCACTGCAGCTCTAGAGCTAAAAGTTGCCAGAGATCCCAGGTGGGAATGAGGGGCCAGGTTCACTGCATGCTGCAGGGGGCAGCCCTAGCCTCAGTGTGACATGAGTGTCACATAGAGTGTGACATGGAGTATCCACCTGGGCCTTCCTCCAGGCAAACATCTCCAGGGCCAAACCACCAAGCCACCTTTCAGATCCCAGCGTGCAGGAGTGTTGTGCCCATGAGACCCAGAATGGGGCAGAGACCTCCAAGTCACCTGGAAAGTTAGAGATGGCGAGGGGACCCAGTCATGGGGCTTTCAGCTGCAGCTTGCCCCGGCTGGGTCGGAAGAGAATTGCTGCTCACTTTCTTCCCCAACATTCTTTGTGAGAGGCGGTGCAACAAGGAGACATTTTAGAGGGGGCTGTGGAAGGTTTTTTTTTTACACGTGTAGTCAGCACACAATTATCAAAGGCAAGCAGAGGCGTGGAAAATTCTAAACAAAGGCTGCACCAGAAGTCTCTCCGGCAGGCAGTAACCTGCTTAGTCAGCCGCCACGTGTGCATACACTGCACCCAGCACTCCCCACCCTGCCTGGACACCCTGACCAGGAGGGGCCGAGTGTGGGTCATCATCATTTGAATGTCTGCCTGGCCCCCACTTTTATTATAAGTCTACAATGTATCATAGGTAGCCTTACTGTTCATCTACCCCTCAGGTTATAGACGGGAAACCAGGCCCTGGGAGGAGAGGGGTCCGGCCAGAATCACACTGAAAGTTGGTGGGAAAGTCAGACCTAGAACCCAGGTGTCCTTCCTCCCAGCTCCACACTCCATCTCCCTCCCGTCTGACTTTTCATTTCATTGATAGATTTCAGGCCCTTTCATTCACATTTTGGAGTCATTTTCTGTCTCCTACCCTAACTGGAGTTTTTAGTGTAAAGAGACAGGGAAAAGCTGTAAGTTAGAAATGAAGTCAGAGTGTGAAATTGGTGGAAAGATGTGAGCTTAGGAGACCGGCTGGGGCAGAGTGACCGCCAAGCCTTGCTCTCCCCCTCTGTGCCATTGTAAGAAAAGATGGAGTCACTCTCTGTACCCTCTTCGCTCTTGGGTACCATTAAGATCTGTCCCGAACTCTCCCAGATCTGAGACCCCACATTCTCTCTCCATAGGTGGAAAAGAGGCTGCTTCAGGCACCACACCTCAGAAGTCCCGGAAGCCCAAGAAAGGGGCTGGGAACCCCCAAGCCTCAACGCTGGCGCTGCAAAGCAACATCACCCAGTGCCTCCTGGGCCAACCCTGGCCCCTGAACGAGGCCCAGGTGCAGGCCTCGGTGGTGAAGGTCCTGACCGAGCTGCTGGAACAGGAAAGAAAGAAGGTGGTGGACGCCACCAAGGAGAGCAGCAGGAAGGGCTGGGAGAGCCGCAAGCGGAAGCTATCGGGAGACCAGCCGGCTGCCAGGACCCCCAGGAGCAAGAAGAAGAAGAAACTAGGGGACGGGGAAGGTGGGGAGGCCTCTGTTTCCCCAGAAAAGACCTCCACGACTTCCAAGGGGAAAGCAAAAAGAGACAAAGCAAGTGATGATGTCAAGGAGAAAAAAGGGAAGGGGTCTCTTGGCCCCCAAGGGGCCAAGGACGAGCCAGAAAAGGAGCTTCAGAAGGGGATAGGGAAGGTTGAAGGTGGAGATCAAAGCAACCCAAAGAGCAAGAAGGAGAAGAAGAAATCCGACAAGAGTGAGTGACCTCTTCTCCCGGCCCACCCCGAGGGCTGCTGGGCACCCCACGGGGGCGGGAGGGACTCTCAGCCAGCACCTGGTCTAATTCCTCCCATGTAGAAAGGAGAGGCTGAGACCAGCCTGGCCAACATGGCGAAACCCTGTCTCTACTAAAAATACAAAAAATTAGCTGAACGTGGTGACAGGCACCTGTAATCCCAGCTACATGGGAGGCTGAGGCAGGAGAATTGCTTGAACCCGGGAGGCAGAGGTTGCAGTGAGCCAAGATCACGCATGTGTACTCCAGCCTGAAAGACAGAGCGAGACTGTCAAAAAAAAAAAAAAAAAGGTTGAGAAGTGATTTGTCCAGAGTCATGGGGGCAGCTTGTGGCAAAGCCAGAACTTGATTCCAGAGCACTTGGGCCAGCACTGCCAGGAATGCTCCAGAAGGACGAGGAGTCATGTCCTCTTTCCCCAAGCCCAGTGCAGCAGATCTTGGAGGAACCTGCTGCTCCAGCCAGCTCCTGGGTGCAGAATGGACCAGGAACCAGACTGTCAAAATCCTCATCCTAAACCCCATCTTCTCTCTAGACCTCAGTTTCCCCTCCGTAGTAACACTGGCCCTTTACTGAGTGCTGCTCTAGAGACTCAGCTTACAGCAGGACCTCATTTAGGTAGAAACGAGGCTCAGCAGGTAGAAAACTGAGGCTCAGAAGTAGAGACCCTGTTCAGGGCCGCAGAGTTTTACTAGGTGGAGCCAGAGTCAAACCTAGGCAGCACTCTTGAGCATCACCCTGGATGGTGGGATGCCAGTGATGCCCGAAGAGCCAGCTTGTTCTAGAACAAAAGTCAGGCACCCTCAGCAGGATATGCAGCTCCTTGGTGCTCAGAACTGTGCTAGATTTCCATTTACAGTACGGATAGATAGTGTCCATTTAAAATTTGCGGGAGTTTTAAAAAGTGAGTTGACCTAAAGAAAAATGGTAGTCATCCAGGTGGTCCATGGATGGGACAGAAATCATGAGCTGGCCCCGCTGGGTGGTCGTCACAGCTGCCAGCCCGTTTTATTTTTATTTTTGAGACAGGGTCCTGCTCTGTCACCCAGGCTGGAGTACAGTGTCAGGAACGCAGCTCACTGCAGCCTCAGCCTCCCAAGCTCAAGCGATCCTCTTGCCTCAGCCCCCCAAATAGCTGGGACCACAGGCGTGCACCACCATGCCCAGCTAATTTTTTGTATTTTTTGTAGAGACAGGTCTCACTATGTTGCCCAAGCTGGTTTTGTACTCCTGGGCTTGAGCGATCCACCTGCCTCAGCCTCCCAAAGTGCTGGGATTGCAGGCATGAGCCACCGCGCCCAGCCCTGCCGGCCTGTTGTGATGGCTCCCGGTGGTGTGGGGAGAACTGGGAGCCCTGCCCTGTGCGCCTCCCAACATTGACCCTAGCACTTAGGATTACCATCAGTTGTTCAAGAACTTTAGTTTCTTCCCTTAGGAAAAAAAGACAAGGAAAAAAAAGAAAAGAAGAAGAAAGCAAAAAAGTCCTCAACCAAAGATTCTGAGTCACCGTCCCAGAAGAAAAAGAAGAAAAAGGTAGAGAGTTCCTGAGGGGTCTCAGGCCAGAAAACGGACCCAAACCCAAGCCCCCTCCTACACACCCAGACCTGGTTCCTGCCCCCTTCCCATTTTCAGGGCCCAGTGGGGGCGTCATAAGTTGTGACACACCAGGGAAGAGGCTGGCAGCGCATGTTCCCTGAGCATGTGGAAGCCGCAGAAGTGGGCTGCCTGAGCTAGAAGGGTGTTGGGGAAGGAAGGAGAGACTCCCCCCACCCCGCACAGGGAAACCAGGTAGACTGGCAGGTTTCCAGGTGAGAGGAAACGTTGCCTGGGCTGCGTGTGCCCCAGCTGGCAGGCTAGCCCTGAACAACAGCTGTCCTTACGGCCTGGGGCCTCAGCACCTCAGACACAGATGAAGTTCTCACCTTGGCCAGCAGGGCCTCAGCTGTATTTAGGAGAGCTGAATGTTTGCCTCTGCCCTTGGAGGTTCCTGCAGAGCCAGTATCTGTTCTAGAGGAATTCACTAGTCCTCAGGAGTTGGGGGCAGCAGTGGGTGGGGAAAAGCTGCAGGTCTGAGAGCCTCTCGTACTTCCCTCCTCACAGAAGAAGACAGCAGAGCAGACTGTGTGACGGGCACCAGCACCAGGCACAGGTATGCTTCCCAATCATTCCTGAGCATTCAGGGCGGGAGGACAGCTCTGGCATCCACTGTTGTCCCAGAGAGCCAGGCAGACCTGATAGATGGGCTCTAAGGGGAAGGAGGCTGGGGAAAGAGGTTCTATTGCCAAGGGTCCGTGGGGCCGGTGGGGTGACATCAGGAGCTGGCACTGCAGCATCAGAAGGATCCAGAACAGTAATGGCAGTGGCTGACACCGAGTGCACCCTGGGTGCAGGCGTTGTGCATGCTTTAGGGAGTGCACCCTGGGATGGAGCCTGGTTTCTCCTACACTTGGGTCCAGTTCCTTTTCCTCGTGATCCTGTAACTTGGGGGCATTTCCTTTTGGGAAGGAAGATGGTTTGCTCAAGATGAGCTATCACCACGTATCTATGCTTCCCTATGGAGGACAGGCCCTGCCAAGTGGTGGTGACAGTTAGCTGCTCCACCTGGCTGTGCTGGCCCTGAGGTCACCCAGCCTCCTGTAAAGGGGAGTGATGCAGAGCCCGCCTCCTGGGCCGATGGTGAGGCTTATGTGAAGCTCAGCTAAACACTAAAGGACTCAGTCCAGTTCCCAGAACATTCCAAGTGTTAAAAAAATGTCCGCTGTGGTTAATGCCTCTCCCCTGCATTGGAGATGCCAGGTTTCATTTTCCTTGCCAGGGAAAAGGGTCAGGAAATTTGACGTCTGCGTGTGTTTCCTTCCCCCAGGGATTTCCTAGCCAAGCAGTGGCCATCCCCATGCCTCTGACCTCCGCTGACCTCTGCCCACCATGGGCTGGAACTAAACTGTTACCTTCCCTCGCTCCACAGAAGAAGACAGCCAGCTGCAGGGGTCCCTGTGTTGGCCAAGCCAGTGAGCCTGCAGGGAGGCTGGTCCGAGGAGAAAGTGGACCAGCTCCCATGACCTCACCCCACTCCCCCAATACAGGACGCTTCGTATAGATGTGTACAGTATATGTATTTTTGTAAGTGACCTCCTCTCCTTCCGCAGACCCCACAGGCCCAAAGGCTTCGGGACTTCCCACCACCTTGCTTCACAGATCCAGCTAGGCCTGACCTGTGCCTCATCCCATGCCACTCGGTCTCGGGCTGATCCCGAGGCTTTGTCCTTCATCAGTTCTTTTGGTTGTGTTTTCTGTTTTTTTTTTTTTTTTAATAACTCAAAAAAATAAAAGACTTGGAGGAAGGGTGCAAGCTCCCAGTGCATCTGGGGCACACATTTCTGGGGACTGTCTTGCCGACACTCGGGATTCCTTCTTGCCTGCGTGTTGAGGCTGTGGGTGACTGTGGTTAGTGGGTCAGGCGGTGAGCTTAAGAGACGCAGTGAAGTGCCTGGCTGCCGAATTGGTGGGGAAGGCTTCCTGGATGAGGTGGCATCTAAACTAAAGGATGGTCATGGTTGATTTCCTGTTGCCAGAGTAAGTCATGCAAATACCCAAAGACAAGAAATGGAAGGGGCTGAGAATCCTTGAGTTAGGCCTCAAGCTAGGGGCAGGCTCCCTGGAGGTGCATGGTGAACAGCTGTGGCAGGCACAGCAGGTCTAGGAAAGTCAGAAGTGAGTTGCCCCTCACATCGAGCTCACCATGATTCTGTGGTGGTGAGGGCAAGAAGTGGATGAACATGAAAGACAGGATGATGTCTTGGGTGTGGACTGAGGGAAGGGAGGGGTAGCAAGGGAGGTGGTCTGCTGCTCCGGGCTGGAAATGCAGAAGCCCACTTCCCTGGGCCCAGAGCCTTATGGAACACCAGGGGTCCTGGAGATGTCTCCAAAGCTTTTAGCCTCGTGCTGGAAACAGCCAGAGGCAGTGCAGGAAAGGAATGCGCGGCTGGAGGTGTCAGAGACCCAGGTTGGCATCCAGCTGCACCCTTGACTCGGGGCCTGGGGCCAGACCCTCCCCCATCTGGCCTCTCCTCTGAAGCATGTTGCTCTAGAACAGAACTACAGAGTAGTGTCCTCATTGGGCCTTGTTTGACCCACAGCAAGACTTCAAAATTAAACAGGGGGTGATTGCATGGCAGTTCTTGATTTCTGGCTCCTCTTAAAAAGACAGCATCTGGCAATGGGGGCTGTGCTCCCTCCTGGCAGCAACCAGATAGAGCTGAGTAGCAGTCAGCCCCTTAGGTAGGGCATGGGCGCCCAGTCTTCCACAGTCCCCTACTTCCTGTCCATCCTGACACGGAGGCCCTGTTTCGGTTGCCATCTGTCATCACATTCGCACTGTTCTTAGTATAGAAATGAAATTGGGGACATAGGAAAATGAAAGCTGTACCAAGAAGAGCTTGTGCTTAAACTAGGCAAGAGCCTATTTCTTTTTGGAAGTAAAGAGTGTTCGTGTATGTTAAACATGTTATCAAGTATGTCTGTGTCCAAAGACTGCAGGCCCCCCAGGCATCTCTGGGTTCCTTGGGCTGCATTCTCCCACCTAAGTGACTGGATTTAGCATCTTTAGTTACCTCTTCAGGATAAATGAACTAGATCCCAACAGAAAAGCCAGGAGCCAGAGTGTTCTACTTACTACCTTTTATTCTAACCATGGCCCTGAGAGCTGATACAAGCTTGGCTGAGCAGAGGGAACTAGGGGTCAGCAAAAAGGATTATGGGTGGAAAATCTTGGCTCTTCCTTGGGGAGTGATGCTGGGGAAAGGGAAGAGAGTGGCTCAGCCTGCGGGTAAATAGGCTAGAAAAGCCGAGGCCAAAGGCCAGAGGGGAAGGGACAGTCAGCCTGGGGGTAGGGTTGTCCCTTCTTCCTGTGCCTTCCCACCTTGTCCATGAGCCCAGATCTCAGAGCCTTGTGTTGGAGGCTGCCGTGATGTCAGGAATGGGGTTCCGTCTAGCTTTTGGCCACCTCCTGGGACCTCACGCCCCTGTTGACAGATGGAGTTGGGCAGCGGGGCCTTGCTGTGTTATCTGCTGTTCCGACTTGGTTTTTCGTTTCCAAGGGTGACGAAGAACCAGGCACCAGGGTCTCATGGGATGAGGTACAGGGTGGGAGATGGGGGAGGGGCTGGGGGCCAAAGGGAGCAAGAAAGCTGTAGCTGTGCGGGGCCGGCAGGATGTGGAAGACCGCCTCTGCTGCTCTCACATGGGGACTGGAGAAAGAAGCAGCAGGTTGAGGTTGGGGTCACGCATTTGTTGTCCCTGCCCCTTCCTAACATCCTGGACCTGCAGAGCCGTTGAGGACTGCCCACCCTCCCCTGCCCCCTGCTTGGGTCCAAGTAATGACCATCATGGATTTGTATAACTCCCCACAGCCCCCCAACCCTGTTCCTCCATCTGTGAAATGGACATTCCAGGGATGTTGGAGAGTGGCCCAGCATCACACTCCTTCACCTGCCCACAAAGGAGCTGACCCCGCCGGGGATGAGCTGCTGGTGACCAGATGCCCCTCTGCAAGGCCTTTACCTGGGCCCAGATCCTGCTTGGTCACACCCAGCCCAGAAGATGGGTCCTCCAGTTCCAGTGACTCTGCAAAGGAGCAGCAAGTCCATTTGTCACTTGAAGTGCAGCCTACCTGACCCAAGATACCTGAGGGCAGTGCTTCCCACCTAGCCGCAGGCTTAGTGCCTGGGAAAGCAGGTGCCCAGGGAAGGACAGCTGCAAGCAGCAACGAAGAGGTATAATGGGGGCTTGAGTGAGAAGAGGGTGATGAAATGAGATGGGTGGGCCTGTAGGACTCCTGCTTGCTAGAGGATGGTACATGGATGGATGAAATTCACAGATGAAAGGACTGACGGATAAGTGAACAAATAGATGAGTGGATGTAAGAGGAGAGATGACAAATGGACAAATAGGAACACACAGATGGGTGGATGGATAAGGGGCTGGATGCATGACTACGTCACTGCCCCCAGGAACTGCCATCCCGGGTGTCCTGGTCCCATGAGCTTCAGAGGGACCTCTTGCCCCTCAACCTTACTAGTCCTTCCTGGTCCTCTGACACTGGCACAGTGCGACTGCTTACCACTGCAGTTCTGGTGCCCGCGGCTTCTGGTGTTGGGGACCTCCGTGCCGTTGGGGAAGACACACCAGCAATAGCCGGTGCTCCCATAGCACTGGAGCGGCAGATAGTTGCCGTTCTCGTCGCACTTGGGCCTGAATGAACCCGGGTGGACAGCAGGGATGCGGCTGACCTCTTCCTGGCACTTGGTCAGTACTGAAGCGACAGGCATGATGAGGACACAGTGAGTGAGTGAGCTCTGAACCAGGGTCTGAGCAGAGCTAGAGACCCACACACCACTGCTGTGGGCCTACTGCCTTCTTCCCAAGTGGCTTTACTCACTCCAGCCATCACACGGATGGGAAAACTGAGGCCTAGACCAACAAGGTCTGAGAGCAAAAAGGAAGTGAATGGCCATGTGTCCAGTTCACCTCAGAAGTTGATGGTTTCTTCTGACACTCAAAGCCCATTACAGTTTTGGGCCGGGCACAGTGGCTCATGCCTATAATCCCAGCACTTTGGGAGGCCGAGGTGGGCAGGTCACTTGAGGTCAGGAGTTCGAGACCAGCCTGGCCAACATGATGAAACTCCATCTCTACTAAAAATACAAAAATTAGCTGGGCGTGGTGGTGCATGCCTGTAATCCCAGCTACTCGGGAGGCTGAGGCAGGAGAATTGCTCGAACCCAGGAGGCTGAGGTTGCAGTGAGCTGAGATCGCACCACTGCACTCCAGCCTGGGCGACAGAGCCAGACTCCATCTCAAAAAAAAAAAAAAAA
The DNA here is from genome assembly GCF_003255815.1 of Theropithecus gelada. Classification (NCBI taxonomy): domain Eukaryota; kingdom Metazoa; phylum Chordata; class Mammalia; order Primates; family Cercopithecidae; genus Theropithecus; species Theropithecus gelada. The sequence continues at coordinate 146,867,658 of NC_037673.1, forward strand.
AAAAAGACCATTATAGTTTGGAATTGCACTTCGATTCTGATTCTAGAGAAAAGCGATGGGCTCCTTGGTAAGTCTAAGCTTCCTGTTGCTGAGAGTTCCCAAGCAGAGAAATGGGGGTTACCGTGTGTTGGAGATGTCTTAGAGGGGTTTAAGCATCAGCTAGGAGTTGCTGAAGGTAGCATGGAAGGTGCCTTCTATGAATCTGATGCAGAAACTGAGGCCCCGGCCAGGGTGGCCCTTTGACCTACTTCAAGACCCTGGATCTCAGAGGGAAGAAAACTTGTCCAGAGTTACATAGCAAATTAGAGACAGCACCAGGATAGAAACAGCACTCTGGCTTTGGGGCTAAAAACATCCTAGTCTGCGTTGTCCATGAGGTGGGAAATGCCCAGAGCTCTCTTGGCAGCAGCTGTGACCTTGGCGCCCTCACTGGGTTGTGGGCAGCGCTGGGGCAAGGTCATTACAAGGATTCCTTCCTGCGGTGTTTCGGGCGGGTTCTGCCCCAGGCCCCCTGTGCTGTACCATCCTCCATGAGAAAGGTCACCTGTACCCTGTGGTGACAGGCCTCTGTGGGCCCTTAGGAACCCTTACACAAGATGGGGGTGAGTCGGGGGCGGGGGACAGCCAAACCAAGAAGGAACAGACAGGAGAGAGAAGTGAGAGCTGAGAGGATGGGAGATTCCGCGGCGCTGGGACCAGGGAGTGCTGGAGGCCCCGGCCTCAGCAGCTCCAGGAGAGCCCCGAGGGTCGAGAAGCCCTCGCACCCTAAAGCTCCGACTCCCTGTACCTTTTGGTGGAGCCTCAGTGGGCTTTTGCTCCAAGGAGTGCTTGCTCATTTCAAACAAGAGCCAATGGTGCATCCAGCTCTCAAAGACCTAATAGGGATAGAGGTGGAGGTCAGGTTCAATAGCCACCACCAAGCCCCTACACTGCCTGGCTTTGCCCCTGGGGACAGAAACATGCAGGGCCAAATAGGGCCCCGACACCCGGGTCCAGCGGCAGCCTCTTAAAGGCCCATGGGGCTGAGCCCCACGCACTGCAGCCTCCAGGTTTTGGAAGTGCTGGGAAACCCCTTCAGCTTCCTGAGAATGGCCTCCCCCTCCCACCCTCACCCCACCTCTCCCAGCCCCACCCTAGACATTGGAGGAAAGAGTTCCGAAGCAGGGAAACCTGCTGACCTTCCAGTCCAAGGTCTCCATGGTGCTCTTAAGGTGTCTCAGGTTCTCCGGGAAGCTCCCCTTCAGCGGCGGGTACACCTTCAGGGGGTCAGCATTCTACAGGGTGGCAGAGCAGGAAGGATGGTTCAAAAAGGGCTCCCTGGCAGGCAGTGTGAAATGTGTAGCCCATGTTCCCTTGGTCTTCCATTCTGAGGAATGGACCAGAGCCGCACCAAGCCTAAACCCTGGACTTCAGCCATGATGGGAGGGGAGGGAAGGGGTAAGGGCCATCCAGCTGTTCAGCTACAAGACTGCAGGGTTGCGAGTCCAGTTCCAGACTCCAGGCAAGCTCTACCAACAAGCCCCAGTGTCCTCCCTGTGGATGGCTGCTCAGCTTTCAGGTCTCACCTGCTTCAGAAGGTGAGGACCCAACCTTGACTGCCCCCAGCTAGGCCGAGTCCTCTGCCTCTTTCTTCACAAAGCCCCCTGCACTTCTGTCATCACCTGGTCACTTGTCTGTCTCCCACACTAGCCTGGGATCCCCATGGCTTCAGGAGCTGGGTCCAATTGCTCCCCATTGTGGGCGCAGAGCCTTGCACAGTGCTGGCACAGAATAGACAGGCAGTACAAATTTGGGAAGGAAAAACCAAAACTACGGGTATCTTGAGCAAGTCACTTCCAAGCTTTGAGCCTCAGTTTCCTTTTTTATTTTTATTTTTATTTTTTTTGAGATGGAGTCTCACTCTGTCACCCAGGCTAGAGTGCAATGGTGTGATGATCTCAACTCACTGCACTTCCCGGATTAAAGTGATTCTCCTGCCTTAACCTCCTGAGTAGCTGGGATTACAAGTAACTGGGATTACAGGTGCCTGCCACCACGCCCGGCTAATTTTTGTATTTTTAGTATAGACTTTCACTATGTTGGCCAGGCTGGTCTCGAACTCCTGACCTCAGGTGATCCACCCGCCTCGGCCTCCCAAAATGCTGGGATTACAGTTATGAGCCACTGCGCCCAGCCGAGCCTGTTTATCTCAAAAATGCGAGAGGCCGGACTACATATAACATTTAAGGGTCACCCTTGTATTCAGTAATCCGGAGAGTACATGTTGAAAATCTGCCATGAGCCAGGTATACAGGCCTTGGAGCTCGACCTGGCCAGGGTCCTGGGTGGGCAGGCAGGGCCACCCGGCTAGCTCCCTGCACTCACCTGGAGCAGGTGCATCACATGGTCCTCCGTCATGTTGCCATACTTGGTGGCATTCTGCATGGGCTGTGGGAGGAAGGAACAGAAAGTTACCAGCGCTGGTCCCTGGAGCAGGGGGTGTGGAGCAGGAGCCAGTTGCTGGGATCTAGGTAAGAGACTGGAATCCCAGGCACTTGGTCAATGGTTCCATCTCTGCCACCTCCAAACATGACAGCTCTAGCAACTCACTTTAGCTTTCTGCCTCAATGTCCTCATTGGTCAAACTGGCATAAGCTTTCCTGCCTAGGGTTTTGTCCACAGCACAGTATTGTGAATATAAATACTGTCAATGCATGATAGCAAGGTCTTTGAGAATGGGAGAGGACAGTAAGATGCTATAGGAAATGAGAAGTACTTTGTAAACTGTAGAGGGCTGAGCCTTCCTCCCAGGGATGGCGCCAAGAGACTCTTCACCTGTGCCCTCCACACCTGGGAGCCCTATTCTTCCTGAGACAGGCACTGTGCATCCCGCAGCAGTCAGGACCCCTCCCCAGCTGGGCTCTCCTCCCTGCCCCTTCCCTTGGCACTGTCCTCCATCCGGGTAGGATAACCTTGCCCCTCCCCCCACCCTGGGGCTGTCCTTACCCCCTGGGCTCCCATGGGTAGCGCCTGCATCAGCAGCGGGGTTGCCATGCGCATCTTGCTCACAGGCTTGGGAGCTGTGGGGACAGGAACGAGGATAAGTGTGGCCCCGGTGCCCAGGGAGGAGGGTATCAGACCCAGATGAGGAAGGGCTGGAATTCCAAACCAGAGGGAGAGGACAGTGGACCCAGCTGGGTGCAGGGATGGGGGTCTCTGAGGTGAGCGACAGTGGGAGGTGGGGGGTGTCAGGACGTAGGGGTGCACGCACGCTTGGGAAGCTTCATGCGCAGGTTCTCCAGCTGCAGGTTCTGGGTGGTGACTGTCAGTTTGTCCAGCCGGCCCTGCTGCTGGTACAGGAAGTAGGCAGTGGTGGCCTGGCCAGCCAGAAGCAGAGTCACCAGGATGGAAAAGCCTGTGTACAGGGCTCCGCGGCTGCACTTGCTGTGGGAGGTGGGGAGGATAGGTCAGAGGAGGATCCACAGTGGTTCTCCCCAAGGGCTGGCTAGGAATGGGGAAATGTATACCCCCATCTCCATCAGCCCCCTAAGCCACCCCTAACAAACAATGCACTTGAAGCACAAACAATAAGCTGATGATGGAAATGCAGCTTGAAGACCTCGCCCTGCCCCTCCTTCCAACCATCGATGTGCCTGAAGTCCTCCCTGGCAGAGACCCTGCAGCTGCCACGGGCCTGACTTGAACAGAGAAGAGCAAAGAGGCATGCTCCTTGTCCTCTCTGGACCTTGGTGTCCTGCCTGTGCGATGATGGGTTGAGGTGGGGGGGTCTCCCCAGGCTCCCTTTGCCATGCAGATCTCCCGAGGATCAGGGCTGCCCTCAAGGGGAACGGGTTTGGTTTTTGTTTTGGTTTTTTTTTTCTGCTGGCAGGATCAACCAAGTATGTTATTTGTTTTAATCAACAACAACAAAAAAAGATTGTATGTGCTTACCAAGTAAAGGCAAGGGAGTTTTCACCCGTCTGCCCAACCTCCCACCCTCACAGTGAAATCAGATTTAAGGAGAAAAGGAAAGGAAGTGGGACCAGGACAGCAGAAAATGTGGCCCACCTGAGAAGTGTGGCCTGGCCATTTTAGGAGTGGGTTGGGGGAGCCTTGGACAATGTCAGGCTGAAGCAGGGCCAGGCACCACCCACTCTGGGACCATCCTCTGCCCAGGCTCTCCATGTCTTTGAGCATGTCCCTGCCAGTCTCTGTGCCTCTGTTCCCTCATTTGTCACATAGGTGCCCCCACCTCTGCGATTCTAGAATTTGGCGGGTTTCTTCTTTTAAGCAAGAACTCAATACAAGGGCCAAAGTATTTCAAATGGTAATATCCACCCTGCAGGGAATGGGCAGGAGTATAGGTGCCTAAGCCTGTGTGGCCTGGATGAATTTCTCATGCTCCCTAGACTCACCATCCAGACCCTCAGACCTCAGCGAGCCCTTGTATCTGTGGGCCTTGGATGCGATTTTGGGGGTGCATGCATATGTTACCCTGCAGGGGATGTAAGGATCCTGCCCCTGCACCCTGGGAGTTTCTGATCTGTTCTTTGACGACCCCAGGGGTGGGACTACTAGGACCCTAGTCTAGGTGTTGCCAACATGAAGGTGTTGGGAGGTGATCCGGCCACAAGGTCTTCTCCCTCATGAATGGGATTAGGTGCCCTGTAAGAGGGCTTGAGAGAAGGAGTTGGTTCTCTCTTGCCCTTCTGCCTTCCACCATGTGAGGACACATCAAGGAAGCCCCTCACCAGGCTGGGCGTGGTGACTCATGCCTGTAATTCCAGCACTTTGGGAGGCCGAGGTGGGTGGATCACTTGAGGCCAGGAGTTCAACACCAGTCTGGCCAACATGGCGAAATCCTGTCTACAAAAAATACAAAAAACTTAGCCAGGCATGGTGGTGTGCACCTCTAGTCCCAGCTAGTCGGGAGGCTGAGGTGGCAGAATTACTTGAACCCGGGAGGCGGAGGTTGCAGTGAGCTGAGATCGCGCCACTGCACTCCAGCCTGGGTGACAGAAGGAGACTCTGCCTCAAAGAAAAGAAAATAAAAAAAAGAAAAGAAGAAAGAGGGAGGGAGGAAGGGAAGGAAAGAAGGCAAGTAAGCTAGGCCGGGTGCGGTGGCTCACACCTGTAATCCCACTTTAGGAGTCAGAGACAGATCACCAGAGGTCAGGAGTTCGAGACCAGCCTGGCCAACGTGGTGAAACCCTGACTCTACTAAAAATACAAAAGTTAGCCGGGCGTAGGCCAGGTGCGGTGGCTCACACCTGTAATCTCAGCACTTTGGGAGGCCAAGGCGGGTGGATCACCTGAGGACAGGAGTTCCAGGCCAGCCTGACCAACATTGGTGAAACCCCGTCTCTACCAAAAATACAAAAATTAGCCGGGCGTGGTGGTGAGCACCTGTAATCCCAGCTACTCGGGAGGCTGAGGCAGGAGAATCACTTGAACCTGGAAGGTGGAGGTTGCAGTGAGCTGAGATCATGTCATTGCACTCCAGCCTGGGCAACAGAGTGAGATTCCATCTCAAAAAAGAAAAATATATATATATATGTGTGTGTGTGTGTGTGTGTATATATATATATATATATATATATAAATAAAGTGAGCTGAGATTGTGCCAGTGCACTCCATCCTGGGGGATAGAGTGAGACTCTGTCTCAAAAAACATAACAAAACAAAAACAAAAAAAAGAAAGCCGCTCCAGAACTGTGAGAAATAAATTTCTGGGTGTTTTTTTTTGTAAATTACACAGTCTGTTGTATTCTGTTAAAGCGGCACAAAATGGACTAAGACAGACCCATTGCGGACTGCCAGGATGAGGCTGCACCCTGCCTACTCCAGCAACCAGCAAGGATGGTTTAGGAAGCCCCAGGAGTCCCTTCTGCCTAGTAACTGATGACATCACAGACTGGCTCATTCTCATTGGCTTGCTGCGTGTCAGTCTGTGCTTTCTGGGGTAAGGCCCCGCCCAAGGGAGAGTTATTCTAGAAGGAAATAGCAAAAACCTGACACAGGGGGGAAAGTGGGGAAACCAGACAGGAAGGGAAAACAAATTCTACTTCTTGGCCTTACCAAGGAACAGGGGTAGCCTGGCCTGGGTTCAGGCTCTCCAGCCTGATCCTCCACCTGCTTAGTGCTTCTGCAACCCCACACCCAATTCTAGCCCCAGCTCTACCTCCCACGCGCGACATGGGAAAGTACCTTCCCCTGTCTGCCCCACAGTTCCTCAGGAGGCCTAAGAATCTAGAGATTCACCCTGAAGACGAGACCACATAACCTGGATTGGAATCCTGGCTCTGGAGTCCGTTAGTTCTGGGACCATCTAAGTTGCTTTACCCTCTGTGTGAGTAAAATCGGGTAAAACATCTGCTCCAAGGCTGTTACGTTCAGTAAGATGATGAGGGTAAAGCTCTTGGCTCCACACCTAGCACATTGTTAGCACTCTATAAATAAATTACACTCAGTGCGATTCTCAGGGAGTTTGTAGTTAAGTTTAGCATCTGCTTTTCTTCCTCTTTATGCATCTTGAACGCCTGTCCCCTGGTTCTGGTAGAGTGCCAACTCTTGTCACCCCCCTCTTTATTTCCTCATTTATACTACCTTCTTCTGCAATTTAAAAAAAAAATAAAATAAAAATAAAAGCCAAAGTCAGGAGCCAACCAGAGCTATCAGGAATCATGACACAGATGTTGCCAGGCAGAAGCATTCAGAAAAGCCTCCAAAACAGGCTCCAGTCTGGAATGGCCTAAGCATACATGGCCAGCTTTAGAAGCAGTAACTGAATAAAGGGAAAACTAGGCAAGGATTAGACAAGGGGACATGCACTCTGAACACTGAGCCCAACTGGGTCTGTAAATCACTGAGTGGTTGGAGCTCAGAGGGGTCCCACCTCCCCTCCCCACAAAATACACCTCTGAAAGGGGGCCAGATGGAGGAGTGAGCTCACACTTTGATGTCAGACTAGTCTCGGTTCAAATTCTGCCTCCAACCACTCACTAGCTATGATTTCTCGGGTAAGTCACTTACCATTGTGAGCCTCAATTTCCTCTTCTGTAAAAAGGGACAACAAAAGTACCTGATTCATAGGGTGACTGTAAGAATTAAAATTGAGTTTAGCCCTTACATACGTGTCCCGCAAATAATCATAGTACTAACTAACAGAGGCTGAGGCCTGGTGACAGGTACACAGTGGATGAGAACTATTGTGGCTATTATATTATTACTGAGACTCAGGGAGAGGCAGTGATTTATCCAAGGTCACGCATGGCCTAGACCAGAATCCATTCCTCACAAAAGAGTCTGCCCTCCTTGCCATGGGATTCCCTGGGGTTTTCACAGGCCACAGCTCTAATGGTCTGCAGTGGGTGACCTTGTTCCCCAGAACATAGCTTGTCATAACATCTCTGCAGGGCTCTCCCAAACCCCTTTCTGCCTGGCAACAGCTGACATCACACCTAGCTGTAAGTCCCTGTAGATTGCAAATTACTTTTTGAAGATTGGAGTAGCAGGGCCATTGGGGTAACAGCCTTCTAGCCCTTTTTGAGGGAAACACATGGGTGAGGCTATTTTGGGGCTGGGAAGTGGGGCCTGGGTCCTCTGGATGGCTGTGCTGGCCTCTGGCTGCAAGGGAGAGGGGCACAGGCAAGGATATGACCCTGATCAACCCTGAGCCCCCTCCAGAAATTTAACCAAAGCCTATCCCTCCTTTCTTGCCTGCCCCCAACATCTCACAATCCCTCCTGTGATGGCAGAACGTCTCCATCTACTCTGTAGACACCTGCAGCTATCATTCCCCTGATCTGTGGTAATTAGGAGGGAAATCCTCTGTGAAGAACTGCTTCTACCATCCTCTTTTAGAAACTCTGTTTCTCCACTGGGATCTTGAACATTTTCAAAATCTGGTCCAAGGTCTTTATTTTTATTTTATTTTATTTTATTTTATTTATTTATTTTTTTTTTTTGAGATAGAGTGTCACTCTGTTGCCCAGGGTGGGGTACAGTGGCACGATCTTGGCTCACTGCAACCTCTGCCTCCCGGGTTCAAGTAATTCTCATGCCTCAACGTCCCAAGTAGCTGGGACTACAGGTGTATATACCACCATGCCTGGCTAATTTTTGTATTTTTAGTAGAGACGGGGTTTCAACATGTTGGCCAGGCTGGTCTCGAACTCCTGGCCTCAGCTAATCTGCCTGCCTCAACCTCCCAAAGTGCTGGGATTACAGGCGAGAGCCGCCACATGCAGCCTGGTCCAAGACCTTTAACCTAGCATTCACGGCCCAGCTTCAGTGGGGTCTCAAAGCCCCTGGATAGCATGTTCTAGGGAGAGAACCCAGGCTCTCTTCTGCTTTTCAGAAGGAGGGGGTCTGATGCAAGGAAAGTTACAAACTCCTGCTCTTAAAGGAACCCCTTCATTTGACAAGAGAGGGAGCCGGAGCCCAAAGCAGGCCAAAGACTTGCTCAAAATCACCCAAAAAGTCATTGTTAGAGTCAGAGCCTGAATCCCTCTTTCCTGTGACTCCCAGCCAGTGCTTCTTCCCAGCACATGCGCACAGCTCTGCAGTCCAGAATTTGTGTGCCCTTTCCTGGTGCTCACACGTACCTCTCCGGGGTTCCAGGGCGCCGGCCCAGCATGGGCAGTTGCTCATTGTTGGAGATCAGGTCGCGCTGGTCATCCATGACTGGCTTCTGATCTTCCTGACAGCTCCTCCTGCTGCTCCTGTACATCTGGGACCCTGAACCCCTGGCTCACCTCTTAAAGTTGGTGCTGGAGAGGAATCTGATTCGTCCACAGGAGGCCACTCCGCCCACTTGGTAGATGTGGAAGTGAAAGCTACAAAGGCTGGAAATACCCCACTTTGGTGAAGCTGCCTTTTGAGGGGCAGGATGTGGGGCGGGGGGGCTCCCCAGGCAGGTAGAAAGGCCAGCACGATCCCATTGGCTGCCCAGGGCCCTCATCACTTGTTTCTGGGCAGGCCTTTGGATTCATAAGGCTCTTTGAATGTTTGAAGAAACAGGCATATGTCCACTCCCTAGACAGGAAAGCACTTTGGATCAGAAGACACCTTTGTTTGTCTCCCCTTCTCTCCCACAGATGAGTGGGTGCAGAAAGGGGCTGTGCACCTTCAGTGAGCTCAGACAAGTCCTCTTCTCTGGCCTCCGTTATGTCGTCTCAAACATGCGGGAGGAAGTTTGGACTACCTGCAGGGGTGAAAACATTTCTTTTCTTTCCCTGTTTAGGTTCTTAAGTTGAGATACTCCCCTGAAAACAAAAGTCAAGTTAACAAAAGAAAAACCAGCCAAAGTTTATTAACACATGCTGAACCCATTATGCAGTAGCGGCCTCAGTTGAGAAGTATTTCTCTCTCAAGGCAGTGGTTTAGAGGCCTTGCTTAAATAGTATTTTAACAAACAGCCATAAGTCCCATAGAGTGACAGGACAGAGAAGAGGGTATCTTCAGGGTTCCAAAGGGCTGGAAGTGTAGGAAGATAAATGTGTGGAAAGAGTCAAGTCTGATCCAGGATCCTCTGAGCTCTGCTTCTGAACTGATCAAGGCAGAGAGGAGGGGCAGAGGGTACTCCTGGGTTTTAACCTTTTACCTTTAACTAAAATCCGCAGGGCTTTAAAGAGGAATATTTGGGTTTCCTTCAAACCTGACAGTCCATGGTTTTAAGGCTCCGGCACTCAGACTTGCCTCCACTTACTAAGGCTTCCTTCGTGCCAGGCACGTTGTCCATGCTTTGTTTCCTGCGATCTTTACGGAGGCCCTTTGAGGAGGGTTTCATCATCTCCATTTACAGATAGGGACACGGGGGCTGTTGTCCAGGATCACACCTCCAGAAAGTGGTGGAGCCTGCGTTTTTAACCACTCTACCCTTCTGCCTCCTTGTGTGGTTCAGATCCAGGAGAATGGGGGCCTGTGCTGGGAGGCAAGAGGGCCTGGGAAAGGGTGCCTGGGGGGATGGGACTGTGTTGACAAGGCTCCTGCGCTGTGACATAGTGAAAAACGTCTCTGGTCTCTGTCCCTGGTTCCTGAGGCAAGGACCACTAAGAACCATAGAACCTCCAGAATAGCCGGGCGCGGTGGCTCAAGCCTGTAATCCCAGCACTTTGGGAGGCCGAGACGGGCGGATCACGAGGTCAGGAGATCAAGACCATCCTGGCTAACACGGTGAAACCCCGTCTCTACTAAAAATACAAAAAACTAGCCGGGCGAGGTGGCGGGCGCTTGTAGTCCCAGCTACTCGGGAGGCTGAGGCAGGAGAATGGCGTAAACCCAGGAGGCGGAGCTTGCAGTGAGCTGAGATCTGGCCACTGCACTCCAGCCTGGGCGACAGAGCGAGACTCCGCCTCAAAAAAACAAAAACAAACAAAAAAAAAAAGAATCTCCAGAATAAGGCTGGGTGTGGTGGCTCACACCTATAATCCCAGCACTTTGGGAGGCTGAGGGGGGAAGATCACTTGAGATCAGGAGTTCGAGACTTGCCTGGTCAACATGGTGAAACCCTGTCTCTACAAAAAATATAAAAATTAGCCAGGTGTGGTGGCACATGCCTGTAATCCCAGCTACTTGGGAGGCTGAGGCAGGGGAATTGCTTGAACCTGGGAGGCGGAGGCTGCAGTGAGCTCAGAACGCACCACTGCACTCCAGCCTGGGTGACAGAGCAAGACTCTGTCTCAAAAACAGAAACAAGCAAACAAACAAAAAAAAGACCGGACATGGTGGCTTACGCCTGTAATCCCAGCACTTTGGGAGGTCGAGGCGGGTGTATCACGAGGTCAGGAGCTCGAGACCAGCCTGGCCAACATAGTGAAAGCCCGCTACTAAAAACACAAAAATTAGCCGGACATGTTGGTGTGTGCCTGTAGTTGCAGCTACTCAAGAAATTGAGGCAGGAGAATCGCTTGAACCCTGGAGGCGGAGGTGTGAGATGGCGCCACTGCACTTCAGCCTGGGCAACAGAGCGAGACTCCGTCTCAAAAATAAAGTATCCCCAGAGTGAGAACAATGTCTTTTTTTATATATTCAGGAAATGCTGGTGACTGAAAGGCCCTAGATTGCTTCAGATGGGGGCTGGGTGCCATGTGAGGAGAGGGTTGGGACTTTCAGACCTCACCCCCACCCACCCCACCCCACCCCGACTTCCAGAGAGGAGAGAGAGGTTGGAGGTTGAGCTCAATCCGTGATGTAAGCAACCATGTCTACATAATGGAACTTGCATAAAATCCCAAACAACTAGGTTTGGAGAGCTTTCAAGTAGACAAACACATCCATATGCCAGGAGGGTGGTGCACCCCAACTCCACAAGGACAGGGACAGAGAGGCCCCTGTGTTCAGGACCCCTCCCGCAAGCCGTACGCTATGGACCTCTTCATCAGCTGCTCATCTGTATCCTTTATAATAAACTGGTAATAGTAAGTAAAGTGCTTCTCAGTTCTGTGAGCCATTATAGCCATTTGTCAAGTATGAAAAGGGAGTTGTGGGAACTCCCAATTTGTAGCCAAGTCATCAGAAGTACTGGAGGCCCGGGACTTAGGATTGGCATCTGGAGTGGATGAGTCTTGTCTGACTGAGCCCTCAACCTATGGATTCAGATGCTAACTCCAGGTACATAGTGTCTGAATGGAATTGAATTGTAGGATGCCCAGCTAGTGTCCAGAGAGTTAGAACATTGGTTTTTGGTGTAGAAAAAATCCACACATTTGGTGTCAGAAGTGCTGTGAGTGTAACAAAACAAGTTTCCTTTCATATGCCGTATTTGTTTTATTAATCTTTATGTATTGCGTGTGCTTTACAATTTGCATTAATAGATTTTTTTTGTAAATTAAGACTTTGTGGTTCGAAGGTTCAATGAGACTTGGATTTCAAGAGTCAAAGGAGATAGTATATGTATTTTGGGAGGAGAGAGAAGAGTAGACATGGCCTTTGACGTGGCCAGACCTGAGTTCAAATCCCAAGTCAGAAACATCCTAGGCATGTGAGTCCCTGAGCCAGTCCCTCAACCTTTCTTTCTTTCTTTTTTTTTTTTTTTTAAGACGGAGTCTCGCTCTGTTGCCCAGGCTGGAGTACAGTGACGCAATCTCGGCTCACTGCAAGCTCCATCTCCTGGATTCACACCATCCTCCTGCCTCAGCCTCCTGAGTAGCTGGGACTACGGGTGCCCGCACCACCCCTGGCTAATTTTTTGTATTTTTAGTAGAGACGGTGTTTCACTGTGTTAGCCAGGATGGTCTCGATCTCCTGACCTCATGATCCACCCGCCTCAGCCTCCCAAAGTGCTGGGATTACAGGCGTGAGCCACCATGCCTGGCCCCTCAACCTTTCTGATTTTGCTTTCTGCTTTGTAATGTAGGGGTGGTAATACTAGCCTTGCAGAGCTGTTAGACTAAATAAGCATTTAGCCAGAGCCTCACACCATAGAAGATGCTGAAGATATGAAACTGGATGGAACTGGAGACATTTTGTAAGTGAAATAAGCCAGGAACAGAAAGTTAAACACAGAATGTTCTAACTCATATGTGGAAGCTAAAATAAGTTCAACTTATAGAAGTGAAAAGTAGAACAGAGGATACTAGAGGCTGCGAAGGGTAGGGGGAAGGGAGGGATGGGGATGCAAAAGGATACAAAATTGCACCTAAATAGAAGGGCTAAGTTTGTTCTATACCCCTGTGGGATGGCTATAGTTAACAATAATATACAGTTTCAAATAGCTGTGAGACAGAGCAGGGGACCTTCTTAGGGGCTGGTCAAGCACCCCACCAACATAAAAATAGAGAAAAACATAGGCCAGAAATGGTGGCTCACACCTGTAATACCAACACCTTAGCAGGTCCAGGGTGGGAGGATCACTTGAGGCCAGAGTTCAAGACCAGCCTGGGCAACATAGTGAGACCCCGTCTCCACAAAAATTTTTCTAAAATTAGCCAGGCGTGGTAGCATGTGCCTGTAGTCCCAGCTACTCAGGAGGCTGAGGCAGGAGGATCCCTGGAGGCTTGAGTGTCCAGGCTGCAGTGAGGTGCGGTGATGCCACTGTACTGCAGCTTGGGTGACAGAGTAAGACCACCTCTAAAGAGAAAAAAAAAAAAGAACAGAAAAGAAAAAGAAACTTAAGTTTCTTCAAAAGTATTTCAGGCACCTAGCTAGCCTCAAGAAGTAAATGAGCAAGCTGATAAACAAAAATGTAATACTAACTTAAGACAGTAGCCAAAACAGTTAGAAACACAGGGTATTTGGCTCCCTATAAAAACTAAAGATAACATCTTAACATGTCCCTGCATTGCTTTTCATAAACCCAGACCGCCACCAAACAGATCCACTGGCACATAGATCTCAGACAAGGGGGAGCAGAGGAATAAACTCTAACCACCAGTCTTTGCACTAAATTTCTTCCTCTCACACCTGTAATCTCAGCACTTTGGGAGGCCAAGGTGGAAGGATTGCTTGAGGCCAGAAAGTTCAAGACCAGCCTGGGCAACAAAGCACGACATTCATTTCTACAAAAACAAAACAAAACAAAATTTAATTAGCCAGGTGTGGCAGCACACATCTGTAGTCCCAGCTAGATGGGAGACTGAGGCAGAAGGATCACTTGAGCCCAGGAGTTTGAGGCTGCAGTGAGCACTGATTGCTCCACTAAACTCCAGTCTGGGTGACAAAGTGAGCCCCTGTCTCAACAAATAATAAATTTTAAAAATTAAAAATAAATACATTTCTTTCTGAGGGGCCTGGAAGAGGTCATGCACACAAGCCAGAGCTAACATTCATTTTTTCTGACCCCAAATGTTTAGACAAAGGTTCATGTCCTTAACCAATGACAAATGAGAAAATCTTTAAATCCACCCATGACCTGTGGACCCCCACTTCAAGATGTCCCACCTTTTTCTTCTTTTCCTTTTTCTTTTTTTTTGAGGCGGAGTCTCGCTCTGTCACCCCAGGCTGGAGTGCAGTGGCGCGATCTTGGCTCACTGCAAGCTCCACCTCCCGGGTTCACGCCATTCTCCAGCCTCAGCCTCCCGAGTAGCTGGGACTACAGATGACCACCACTGCACCCGGCTAATTTTTTTTTTTTTTATTTTTAGTAGAGACAGGGTTTCACCATGGTCTCGATCTCCTGACCTCGTGATCCACCCGCCTCGGACTCCCAAAGTGCTGAGATTACAGGCTTGAGCCACCGTGCCTGGCTCAAATATTTATTAAGCTATTTTCTGCATAAGACAAATGATGTCTTATATCCACACAAAAATTTGCCCACAAATGAATGTTCATAGGGCAATAGGGCCATTATTCATAATATCAAAAAAGTAGAAACAACCCAAATATTCAATTGATGAATGGGTAAACAAAATGTGGTGTATCCATACCAAGAAATAGTATTCTGCCCTAAAGAGGAATGAATACGCAATAAAACCGTTACTTCTAGGTAGTACCATTCAGGACATAGGCATGGGCAAAGACTTCATGTCTAAAACACCAAAAGCAACGGCAGCAAAAGCCAAAATTGACAAATGGGATCTCATTAAACTAAAGAGCTTCTGCACAGCAAAAGAAACTACCATCAGAGTGAACAGGCAACCTACAGAATGGGAGAAAATTTTTGCAATCTACTCATCTGACAAAGGGCTAATATCCAGAACCTACAAAGAACTCCAACAAATTTACAAGAAAAAAACAAACAACCCCATCAAAAAGTGGGCAAAGGATATGAATAGACATTTCTCAAAAGAAGACATTCATACAGCCAACAAATACATGAAAAAATGCTCATCATCACTGGCCATCAGAGAAATGCAAATCAAAACCACAATGAGATACCATCTCACACCAGTTAGAATGGCGATCATTCAAAAGTCAGGAAACAACAGGTGCTGGAGAGGATGTGGAGAAATAGGAACACTTTTACACTGTTGGTGGGATTGTAAACTAGTTCAACCATTATGGAAAACAGTATGGCGATTCCTCAAGGATCTAGAACTAGATGTACCATATGACCCAGCCATCCCATTACTGGGTATATACCCAAAGGATTATAAATTATGCTGCTATAAAGACACATGCACACGTATGTTTATTGCAGCACTATTCACAATAGCAAAGACTTGGAATCAACCCAAATGTCCATCAGTGACAGATTGGATTAAGAAAATGTGGCATATATACACCATGGAATACTATGCAGCCATAAAAAAGGATGAGTTTGTGTCCTTTGTAGGGACATGGATGCAGCTGGAATCCATCATTCTTAGCAAACTATCACAAGAACAGAAAACCAAACACCGCATGTTCTCACTCATAGGTGGGAACTGAACAATGAGATCACTTGGACTCGGGAAGGGGAACATCACACACCGGGGCCTATCATGGGGAGGGGGGCGGGGGGAGGGATTGCATTGGGAGTTATACCTGATGTAAATGACGAGTTGATGGGTGCAGCACACCAACAAGGCACAAGTATACATATGTAACAAACCTGCACGTTATGCACATGTACCCTACAACTTACAGTATAATAATAATAAATAAATTTAAAAAAAAAAAAAAAATAACGAAGTACTGATTCATACCACAACCTGGAGGAACCTTGAAAACATTATGCCAAGTGAAAAAAGCCAGTCACAAAAGGCCATACATTGTATAATTCCATTTATGAGAAATGCCCAAAATAGGCAAATCCATAGAAACAAAATACAGATTAGGGATTGCTGGGGGCTGTGGGGAAGAAAGGAGGGGGAGTGGTTGCTAACAGGTATGGGGCTTCCTTTTGGGTGATGAAAATATTCTAGAATAGATAGTGACGATGGTTGCACAACTTTGTGGATGTACAAAAAGTCATTGAATTACACAATTTTTAAAGGGTGAAAGTTATGGTCCATGAATCAGATTTCCTTTTTTGAAGATTTTAATGATGGATAGAGCACACATTTACTTTTGCTTCCTCTCTCACTTTGCTTTTGTCACTAAAATGACCACAGGTTGTTTTAAGTGTAAATCTACAAGAACAAAGAGAACAGGAGATGAGAAAACAATAGAATTTTAGAAGCAGGAAAGCAGGTGAGCAAGTGTTAAGTCCCTTAGTGGACCCCCCAAAAACTGCATCCTAAACCTGCAGCTAGAAAAGCTGAGAAGCCACCTAGTTACGTGGCAGAACAGACTCAGGAACTGGTATGTCGGGTACCTGGGTGGTGAGTAGAGGTGGGGCTAAAAAGAGGAGGGTAGTTTGGAAATCTGTTTCTAAGGTAGTGAGATACCCACGCCCTCTCCCCTCCCTGAGTGCCATCCATCCCCTTCCTTGAGGGAAAACTACAAGTGTCTTTCCCAGACACAGTAGAGAACGTGAGCCTGGTACTGAAGCTGAGAGGCCCAGTGTTCTCCCCTACCCACAATGTGAAGGCCAGGCCTTCACCCAAGCCACAGCCTGGAGGTTACTTCTCTGTGGAGCATGACCATCCCAGGAACAAAAGACCTCAGGACTGTGACACTGAGAGTTTCCTGATGAAACAGCCCAGCCAGAATAGCGGATAAACCCTACTCATGGGTCACAGCTGTCTTAGACAATCAGGTTTTTTAGATAACCCAGAATCATGGGACATGTAAAGAAAGCCTTTAACATAAAAGATAGTGAACAAAACAATCACACAGAAAAAAAAAAAAAAAGCACTATGGAGGAAATGAACTGTCATTAATAGCCCTAGGGAGAAGAAGGACGACACTGTGCCCATGAAACAAGACTAGGATGCTATAAAAGTTTAAGTAGTACAGAAGAACGAAACACAGCTCTTGAAGATTTAAAATATGAGGGCAGATATTAAACGATCAATAGATAGAAGATAAAGTGTTTTTATAAAATCTCCCAAAATGTAGACTACAAAGATAAATTTAAAAATCAGACAGAAAAGATAAGAGAATTAAACACCAGTCCAGGAGGCCCAACAGCCAAATATCAAGTTCCAGAAATAGAGAACAGAAAATATAGAGGGGAAGAAATCATCAGTGAAATAAGTCAATACATTTTCCAGAACTCAAGGACATGAATTTCCAAACCGAAAAGGCCCAGTGAGCGCTGAGGACAAGGTGTGAAAGCAATTTCACAGCAAGACATGCTGTTGTGAAGTTTCAGCAAAATAAGAACAAAGAGAAGATTCTGCAATTTTCTAGAAAGGAAAAATCAAGACAAATACAAAGAATTAGGAATCAGAAGATTAGGAATCAGAATGACTTTAGATTTCTTTCTTTTTTTTTTTTTTTTGAGATGGAGGCTTGCGCTGGCTGGAGCGCAGTGGTGTGATCTTGGCTCACTGCAACCTCTGCCTCATGTTCAGGCGATTCTCCTGCCTCCACCTCCCAAGTAGGTGGGATTACAGGCGCCTGCCACCACCACTGGCTAATTTTTGTGTGTTTTATTTTTTTTTTAGTGGAGATGGGGTTTCACGGTGTTGGCCAGGCTGGTCTCGAACTCCTGACCTCAGGTGATCCATCTGCCTCGGCCTCCCAAAGTGCTGGGATTACAGACGTGAGCCACCGTGCCCAGCTGGAAAAGTTTTAAATTGCATTGGGGACGGAGATGGAAAAAAATTTTTTTTGTTTGAAAGTGGTCTAAAGAGGATGGTGAAGATCTGCTACTCTTTTTTACAGCAAATCTTATAGAACTATTTGATTCTTTTTTATTTTTATTTTTTTGTTTGTTTGAGACGGAGTCCACTCTGTAGCCCAGGCTGGAGTGCAGTGGAGCAATCTTGGCTCACTGCAGCCTCTGCCTCCTGGGTTGAAGCGATTCTCCTGTCTCAGTCTCCTGAGTAGCTGGGACTACAGGCTCGTGCCCATGCTCAGCTAATCTTTTTGTGTTTATAATAGAGATGGGGTTTCACCATGTTGACCAGGCTGATCTTGGGAGGCTGAGGTGGGTGGATTGCCTGAGCCAGGAGTTTGAGACCAGCCTGGGAAACACAGTGAAACCCCGTCCCTACTAAAATACAAAAAACTAGCCAGCCATGGCAGCGTGCACCTGTAGTCCCAGCTACTCAGGAGGCTGAGGCAGGAGAATTGCTTGAACCCGAGAGGCAGAGGTTGCAGTGAGCTGAGATCGCGCCACTGCACTCCAGCCTGGGTGACAAAGCAAGACTCCATCTCAAAAAAAAAAAAAAGATAACACCTGCCTTCTCCAAATAATCAATGTCACAAAAAAAGGTGTATGTGTGTAGATACACGGTGATCTGTGTTTTAAAAGATGTAAAAAACAACAAACCAAATGCAATTTGTAAATATTTGCAAGATGTACAATTTGGAAAAAATATGTATAAAAGATTTGTTTAGAAGCTGGGGAAATTTGAATATCAGATGACATTTGGAAGTTGTTATTGCTCTTCTTAAGTATGATAATGAAGTTTTAGTCTGGTGGAAGAATTTTTTTAGGAGATGAAGGCTGAAGTACTTGGAGGTAACATGACATGATATTTGAACTTATTTTCACGTTGTTAGGAAAAGAGAGAGAGTGGAAGGGTGTGGCTCACACCTGTAATTTCAACACTTTGGGAAGTTGAGGTGGGAGGATTGCTTGGGAAGTCAGCTTGAGGCCAGGAGTTTAAGACTAGTCTGGGCTGTATAGAGAGACCTTGTCTGTTATTTTTTTTTTTAATTAGCCAGGCATAGTAGTAATCCTAGCTACTCAGGAGGCTGAAGCAGGAGGATCGCTGGAGCCCAGGAGTTCGAGGTTGCAGTGAGCTGGGTTCATGCCATGGCACTCCAGCCTGGGTGACAGAGCAAAACTCTCTCAAAGACAAAAATAAAGGCCAGATGCAGTGGCTCACATTTGTAATCCCAGCACATGGGGAGGCCAAGGCAGAAGGATTGCTTGAGCCTAGGAGTTCAAGACCAACATGGAAAGACCCATCTCTATCAAAAAATGTTAAAAAAAAAAAAAAAAAAATTCACCGGGCATGGTGGTATGTATCTGTGGTCCCAGCTACTCGGGAGGCTGAGGTGGGAGGTTGAGGCTTAGCCCAGGAGGTTGAGGCTGCAATGAGCTGTGTTGTGCCACTGCATTTCATTCAGCCTTGGTGACAGGAGAAGACCCTGTCTCCAAAATGACAAAACAAAATAATAATCATAAATTAAAACATGGAGAGAGAAGTGAAATTAATAGTAGTTGAAGCTGAGTGGTGGGTATCTGATCAACTTTTCTGTATGTTAAATTTTTTCATATTAAATGGTTAGAAAAAATTTTAAGTCAATTATGTACAAACTCAATTTCCTTTGTACAGGAATTGTCCTCACTGCCAAGAAGGCATTGTTCATTCCCATTGTGGTTCTATTGACAACTGGGGGACAATGGGCTCTTTTACAGCATACACACATAATGTGTGTGTGGTTTTTTTGTTGTTTTTTGTCTTTTTTTTTTTTTTTTGAGACAGAGTTTCACTCTTGTTGCTCAGGCTGGAGTGCAATGGTGCGATCTCGGCTCACCACAACCTCCGCCTCCCGGGTTCAAGCGATTCTCCTGCCTCCGCCTCCTGAGTAGCTGGAATTACAGGCACGCGCCACCCCACGCCCGGCTAATTTTGTATTTTTAGTAGAGACGGGTTTCTCCATGTTGGTCAGGTTGGTCTCGAACTCCTGACCTCAGGTGATCCACCCATCTCGGCCTCCCAACGTGCTGGGATTACATTATGGTCCCCCACGCCCAGCCCATAATGTGTGTTTTAATCCTCATGAAAATGTCTCAGTACTTTATCAAAAGTTTTCCATTTTGTTTTTCAGTTTTGTGGGGTTTTTTTGTTTTTTTGTTTTTTTGGGTTTTTTTATGGAGTCTTGCTCTGTGGCCCAGGCTGGAGTACAGTGGCGTGATCTTGGCTCGCTGCAACCTCCACCTCCCGGGTTCAAGTGATTCTATTGCCTCAGCCTCCCAAGTAGCTGGGATTATAGGTGCCCACCACCACACCTGGATAGATTTTTTTTTTTTTTTTTCATAGAGATGGAGTTTCACCATGTTGGCCAGGCTGGTCTTGAACTCCTGACCTCAAGTGATCTGCCTACCTCAGCCTCCCAAAGTGCTAGGATTACAGACAGGAGCCACTGCCAGTTTTCTATTTTCATAGGAAAAAAAATCCAAGTCCACTACTTACCAGATGCATGATTTTGAGCAAGTTACTTAAATCCTTTGTGCCTCAGTTTCCTCGCCTGTAAAATGGGCATGCTAATAGAACCCATCTCATTGGGTTGCAAAAGGATTGAGTGAAGTAATACACACATGGCTGACATCGAGACGGCATGCAATACATGTCAGAGAGCTCAGCGATATTTTCTTTTCCGTAAGCGTGTTCAATCTGAATCTGGGACCCTGTGCATGTGCAGAGATTTGGAGCTGCTCAACAGAGCCAGAGGGAGCCTCATCCTCCCTCTCTGGACTTTTCTGGGGGTCTCATCTTGTGGGTCTCATCCCTGGTGTCACCCCTGAGCTAGTCTGAGTCACTGCCTAAGATGCCTGCCCTCTCTTGGTCTGGACATTCCAGGCCCCAGAGGTGTGAGTTCCTACCAGTTCACCCTGGGTGAACCCGGTGTGTGGAGTCTCCTGAGACCTCCCCTTCCCCATTCTCCTTCTTGGTCCCCGAGTCCCTGATGAACTGCCTCAAGAAGTAGGCAGGTGGTGTGCACACACCCCTGCCCACCAGCCCACATGGCCCAGTCCACCCATCTTGTGTGGGGCCTCTTGGACTCTAATACACCTTGGCCACGAATAAGGGGCTGGAAAGGGGACTCTTTGTGGGGAGGGAGCAGGCCTGGGCTCTAGTCCTATACCTTCCATATGTGCCCCAGGCAAGTATACGTCATCCCTTCTCTCACTTGTTCCGCAGTAATGTATGGAATATTTTATGCCAGGCGCTGTTCTAGGAGCTTGGGACACATGGATGAACAAGGCAGACAAGTCTCCCCATCCGTGTGGAGTTTACGTTCCAGGGGCAGGAGACAGGTCAGTACATTTTAGTTTTGTTAGAGAGTGGTAAGTGCTATGGAGGAAAGGAAAGTTGTTTCTGGGGACGCAGGGCTGGGGGCAGGTTGTAGTCTTTGATAGGGCGTTGGGATGGGCCTCATTGACAAGGTGAGATTTGAGCACAGGCCTGAAGGAGGGGAGGAAGTTCACCAAGCCCACAGCCGGGCAGAAATCACAGCCAGAGCAGAGATCCCATGGTGGGAATGCGCCTGGCCTGGTTGACGAACCGCAAGGAGGCCAGCATTGCTGGGGTGGAGTGACTGAGAGGGAGAGAGGGAGGGAGGGACAGGAGGTCACGAGGTGTGCAGCCAGATCCTGCAGACACCCACTGAACTTTGGCTTTACACCGAGTGAAGCCGGGAGCCGTGGGAAGGCTCTGAGCAGAGGAGTGTCACCTCCTGACTCGTGCTGTGAAAGGGCGGCTCAGGCTGCTGCTCGGGGGATCTGTACAGGATGGGCAGATCATCCCCATGCCTGGTGGGCTGCTGCGAAGGTCGGTGGGGACACTGGGTGAGGAAATGCTTGGAAACAAAAGGCCCTGAGTGTGGTTACAGGGCTTCCAGGAGAAGGACCTGAGTGACTCTGCTCACACCCATCTTATTGAAGGGTCAGTGGAGCTCAGGAGAGGGTTATGATTTGCCCAGGGTCATATGTTCTACCACCGATGCAGGATTGGGGACTTCCCACTCTTCTCCCAGGGCAAATACCATCTGGCAGGTGGCTAAGTAGCACAGCCTTTGGACCTGTGATGGCTGTAGTGCGGCTGACGGAGACGAGTCCTCCCGTGAAGATCCATTCACTGCACAAATATTTGTTAAGTGCCAGTTATGGGCCAGGCACTGATCTGGACTAGGAGCTGGGACCTAGAGGCATTGGGAGACACCTGGCAAGGGCTAAGTCCTAGTCTCTGGTGGGTTTGGTCTCTGGTGGGTCTCTGGTGGGGTTGGTCTCTGGTGGGGGTTGGTCTCTGGTGGGGTTGGTCTCTGGTGGGGGTTGGTCTCTGGTGGGGTTTGGTCTGTGGTGGGGTTTGGTCTCTGGTGGGGTTTGGTCTCTGGTGGGGTTGGTCTCTGGTGGGTTTGGTCTCTGGTGGGTTGGTCTCTGGTGGGTTTGGTCTGTGGTGGGGGTTGGTCTGTGGTGGGGGTTGGTCTCTGGTGGGGGTTGGTCTCTGGTGGGGTTGGTCTCTGGTGGGGTTGGGGCTCAGTCGGTCTGTGCAGGATTTAAGTGTTAGAGGCCACGCTACTGAGGACTGGTGTTGGACTTAGGGTCAAGAGTCCATCTGGGACTGGGATCAGGTCACAACTGGAGTCAAGCAGCCCAGTTAAGAGGCTGTGGAAAGTCAAGCTGGAGAGGCAAGGCCTGCTGGGAGCTGTGGAGGTCAGGAGAAGGCCGCACACCCCAGGCCAGACTGTGTATGGGAAGGGTGGGACCAAGGTTTCACTGAGCTTTCACGTTTAGGTGGTAAAGAAGATGATGTCATTCATACAAGCAGGAAGGCATTCGCTCGTTTGAGGAACAGAAAGAGCACAGTGCGTCTGATGAGCCGGGAGAGGCGTTTCAGCTGAAGAGCCGGGCTGGGACCAGGTCGTGTACTCTGGTAGTAGTCTCTTGGGGATTATTCCGAGAACAATGGGAAGCCCTCAGAGGGCCAGGCGGGAGGTGCTGGGTCTGGGTTATATTTGAAAATTATGCGTAGCACACAGATTTAAGGAGGCAAGAGGCCAGGCACGGTGGCTCACATCTATAATCCCAGCACTTTGGGAGGCGGAGGAGGGCAGATCATGAGGTTGGGAGTTCGAGACCAGCCTGGCCAACATGGTGAAACCCCATCTCTACTAAAAATACAAAAATTAGCCCGTCATGGTGGTGCACATCTGTAATCCCAGCTACTCGGGAGGCTGAAGCAGCAGAATTGCTTGAACACAGGAGGCGGAGGTTGCAGTGAGCAGAGACCACACCATTGCACTCCAGGCTGGGCGACAAGAGCAAGACTCCGTCTCAAAAGAAATAAAAGGGAGGGGGGGTGGGGGGGGACAGGAATGGTACCGGGAGACTAGAGAGGGGCCCAAGTGGTTTAGAGATAGTGGTGACTTCGAGTGGTGGTGGAGAAGAAGAAGGGGGCAGATCCACAGCTGTCTTGAAGGTAGAAGTGTCAGGATTTGCTGGGGGAGGAAGGGAGAAGGAGGTGAAGGTAGTGCCCAGGCTTGGGGCTGCACAAGGCATGGTGGTGGCCTCCACTGAGATGGGGAGATGGCAGAACACCTTCTGGAGCAGGTAGAAATCAGTTTTCTTCTGGCTGTCTTCTGCTGTGGCACTCATCTGTAGACACCAAGTAAGTGGCTGAGGATGTAGACTGAAACTTCCTAAAGAGAGAAATGAACATGTACATTTGTGGGTTATCAATGTGCCCCAATACTTAAGAGTGTGGATGGAGGAGCAGCTCTGATCAGTAAGGAGGAAGGGCAGAGAGGTGGAAGGAAACGTAGGAGAGGGGCCACCATAGTCCCAGGAAAGACTTGAAGGACGGTGTGGACAGCTGTGTTGAATCCCGCTGAGAGGACGAGTCAGACAAGCGCAGACGAAAGCCCGGTGGACTTGGGCATGTGAGGTCACCGGCGACGCTGACAAGAGCAGGCTTGTGAACTGCTTGAGGGTGGGTGGAGCAGCACTGGGAGCAGGGGCAGGAGGTGAGGCAGTGGCTGGACAAGATGCGGCCCCGGGTGCGAGCATGCTTGTCTGCAGAGGGAGTGACTCCATGGGGAGGGAAAGCCAATGATGCTGACGAGGGGAGGCAACAAAGGAGGGATCCAGGCCGGGTGCAGTGGCTCACGCCTATAGTCCCAGCACTATGGGAGGCCGAGGCAGGAGAATCACTGGAGCCCCGGAGTTTGAGAGCAGCCTAGGAAACGTAGGGAAATCCTGTGTCAATCAGTCCGTCAGTGAGTGGTCCAGCACAGCCCAGGCTCTCTGATTAATGCTGCCACCACAGTTCCCATCCGTTGGGTTTGAAAGCTCCTGAGCCTCACCTCTTTGATTGAGTGTAAATTATTCCCATGTGGCTTCTCATTTTATTGTCACAACAAGCCCTGCGAGTTTCAGGGGATTAAATGAGCCGCATAAGCACCAGCTGAGTGCTAATAAGTGGCAAAGCCAGGATTTGAAGCCAGGTCTGAGCTGTCTCCAGAGCACGTCCTCTCAATCCCCAAGTCATACTGCTTCCCACAGGCTTCTTACTTCACGCAGTAATAGGGTCAGGTCACTTGCAATCCCTGTTCCCAAGGGGATGGATTAGGTAGGCAGATGGGATTCCTTCCCAATCATTGCTTCCTATGGGCAATTCCTACCTCTGGTACTTTTGAGACAAACTTAATATCAGTCCTCCAGGCTTCCATCCTACCCAGGAATGATGCTTTTTGAGCTTGAGCATTTCCTCACATACCTGATGGTCTACTTACATGCCTCTAGAGATAGAAAGCTCACTATCTCCATGAGCAACCCATTCTAGGCAGTAGGCTTGCATGACAACTCACAGCACAGACTCTGATGCAAGTTGCTTTGGCTGCATCTCAATTCTGCTGCCTACTAGCATCCTGGGCTTCAGTTTCCTCACCTGTAAAATGGTAATAACAGCCTGGTACAGTCGTCCATCCCTCTTATCCCAATAATTTGGGAGGCCAAGGAAGGAGGATTGCCTTGAGCCCAGGAATTCAAGACTATCCTGGGCAACATAGGGTGACGCCCATCTCTTAAAAACAAAAAAAATATTTAATTAGCTGGGCATGGTGGTGTGTACCTGTAGTTCTAGCTACTCTGAAAGCTAAGGCAGGAGGATCACTTGAACCTCAGAGTTTGAGGCTGCAGTGAGCCATGATCACACCACTGCACTCCAGCCTGGGCAACAGAGCAAGACCCTGTCTCTAAAAAAACAAAAATAAAACGGGCAATAATAGCAGCATCTACTTCGTTACATCTCTAATGGTCTACTTGCATGCTCCTTCCTACTGTATGAGAATTAAATAAGCTGCTACTTTTTCAAAATTTTTTTTGAGATAGTCTCACTCTGTCACCCAGGCTGGAGTGCAGCAGCATGATCTTGGCTCACTGCAACCTCTGCCTCCTGGGTTCTAGTGATTCTCCTGCCTCAGCCTCCCGAGTAGCTAGGACTCCAGATGTGCACCACCATACCTGGCTAACTTTCGTATTTTTAGTAGAGACTGGGATTCACCATGTTGACCAGGCTGGTCTCAAACTCCTGACTTCAGGTGATCCACCCGCCTTGGCCTCCCAATGTGCTGGGATTACAGGCGTGAGCCACCTCACCCGATCAATAAGCTGCTACATTTAAGTTGCTTAATAAGTGCTTAATAAATTTCCGCTGTATAACATTGTCAGTATAGTTAGTGCTATTTTCCCTAAAGTCGCACCACAACTTGCCTCCCTGTAATTTCCATACTTTAGGTCTAGCCCTGTGCCTTGGAATTCTACCCTCTTTCGCACTCACCTGCAGGTTATTCCTATTGTTCTGCATTTCTCAATTTTTCTTTTTCTTTTTTGAGACAGAGTCTTGCTCCATCATCCAGGCTGGAGTGCAGTGACTCCATGTCAGCTCACTGCAATCTCTGCCTCCTGGGTTTGAGCAATTCTCCTGCCTCAGCCTCCCAAGTAGCTGGGATTACAGGTGACTGCCACCATGTTCGATTAATTGTGTGTGTGTGTGTGAGTGTGTGTGTGTGTTTAGTAGAGACAGGGTTTCACCAAGTTGGCCAGGCTGGTCTTGAACTCCTGACCTCAAGTGATCCGCCTGCCTTGGTCACCCAAAGTGCTGGAATTACAGGCATGAGCCACTGCACCCGGCCACTTGATGCCAGATTTTCTTTTTGCAAGTTCTATTTTTCATCATGCAAACATAATTTCCCCAAGATCACGGTTTCTTCTTGTCAGAGTCATTGGTTGTTTGCCAGGCAAGCTCAACTTTGCCAGACGCACAACTGCGGGGGGTGGGAGAATGTAGCTTCAAGGCCTCACCTCCTGCCCTGACAGACCTGATTGTTTGCTCCCAGGAATTTGCATTACATGGATTTGGAATCCCTGTCAGTGGGCCTCTCTGACTGTACACCCTAAGCATCTGCCATCAGGGCAAGATGATGTCATGATGAAGGGCCCGGACTCTGGAGCCAGACGGAGCTAAGTTCAAATCCAGACTCTTCCACTTACTTGCTGTGTGATCTTGACTGAGGCACTTAGTCTCCCTAAGTAAGCCTCAGTGTTCTCATCTGTCAAACAGGACTACTACTACTAATAATCTTGCCTGCTTCATAGCATGTTGTGAAGATTGATTAAGAGAATGCAGCCAGGTGCGGTGGCTCACACCTGTAATCCCAGCACTTTGGGAGGTCGAGGCAGGCAGATCACGAGGTCAGGAGTTCGAGACCAGTCTGGCCGATATGGTGAAATCCCATCTCTACTAAAAACACAAAAAACTAGCCAGCGCGATGGCAGGTGCCTGTACTCCCGGCTACTCGGGAGGTTGAAGGGAGACAATCTCGCTTGAAGCCGGGAAGCGAAGGTTGCAGTGAACCGAGATCATGCCATTGCACTCCTGCCTTGGTGACAGAGCAAGACTCTGTCTCAAAAAAAAAAAAAAAAAAAAGAATGCATGTAAAACACTCAGCATAGTACCTACCTCAATAAATGTTTGGCATTGTATCTAAGGCTGTGCTGTCTAACATGGCAGCCACTAACTACACATGGTAGTTGAGCCCTTGAAATGTGTCTAGTCCAAATGGAAGTGTGCTATAAGTGTAAATATATAATGGACAGGCCGGGCTCAGTGGCCTGTAATCCCAGCACTTTGGGAGGCTGAGGCGGGTGGATCACCTGAGGTCAGGAGTTCGGGACCAGCCTGGCCAACATGGTGAAACCCCGTCTCTACTAAAAATATAAAAATTACCCTGGCGTGATGGTGGGTGCCTGTAAATCCCAGCTACTTGGGAGGCTGAGGTAGGAGAATTGCTTGAACCGGGGAGGCAGAGGTTGCAGTGAGACAAGATCATGCCACTGCATTCCAGCCTGAGTGACAGAGAGACTCCTTCTAAAAAAAAAAAAAAAAAAAAAAAAGTACAATGGATCTCAAACTTAACACAAAAAAGTAAAACATCTTAATAATTTTTATACTGATTATATGTTGAAAATATTTCGAACATGTTAGATTAAATGAAATATATTATTAAAATTAATGTCACTTTGTGATACTTTATTAGTATGGCTACTAGAAAATTTGAAATTACACTGTGGCTCACTTTTGTGGCTTGCATCATATTTCTTTGGTGCGAATTCTGGTGGGTTTTGTTGTTGTTTTCAGTAGGAGAGAAGAGACATGGTTTGGTTTGGGAGCATTTGAATTTCACTGGCTGCACCTTTCTCCTTTACACGGTATCTCAGCTGCAAGGGCTCAGATCACAGAGATGCAACCTCCTTTTTGTAAAGACGAGGAAACAGAGGCACATAAGAAATGGATATGCTAAGAGTCACTGAACCAGGGGTGGCAAAAGCCAGATCAGAACTAAGGCACCAAGGCAGCAGGCAGCTTCCTGTCAGAACAATGCTGCCACCTGGTGGCCACCTATATATGACTGATGCAAGCTCCCGTGGCAGCGGGGCTCCCTTCAGGGACAGGACTCTGCCACCATGTACTTCCAGCACTCTGCAGAGATGCTAGGACAGGGCGGGTCCTCCTCCTCCTCAACTTCCTTGGTAGCCTGATTGCACTGAGCCCCAGCCTGCTGGAAGTGAAAGAGTGTGGCGACTAAGGGTACAGTCTGTGGCTATAGACAAGCGTATGTATGTTTGAATCCTTGCTCCTGCCCCTTTCCAGCTGTGTGGCCCTGGACAAGTCACTTAACCTCTCTGACCCTCAGTTTCCTCACATGTTAAATTTAGATAACAGTACTTACCTCAAAGCGACTGAATGAGGTAATACTTGTAATTCGAGTCATAAATATATTTATAGGATACCAGGTACACATTGTCTCAGGTGCTGGGACAGCAGTGACCTGAACAGAAAAGTCCAGTAGTCACCAAGCCTAGTGGTTCTCAAAATGTGGTCTCTGGACCATCAACATCAGCACTACGTGGGAACTTAGAAATACAAATCTTCAGACCAGGTGCGGTGGCTCATGCCTGTAATCCTGGCATTTTGGAAGCTAGGGTGGGTGGATCAATTGAGCCCTGGAGTTCAAGACCAGTGAGGGCAACATAGCAAGACCCTGTCTCTAAATAAAAAAAAAGAGAGAGAGAGAGAGAGAGAAAGAGAAAGAAAGAGAGAGAGAGAGAGAGGAAGGAAGGAAGGAAGGAAGAGAAGGAAGGAAGGAAGGAAGGAAGGAAGGAAGGAAGGAAGGAAGGAAAAGAGGGAGGGCGGGAGGAAGGAAGGAAGGCAGGAAGGAAGGCAGGCAAAAAGGCAGGCAAATCTTCAGGCCTCCATCCCAGATCTACTGAATCAGAAACTCAGGGTGGGAGCCCAGCAATCTGAATCTGATGCATACTTCTGTTTGAAAACCACCAACTTGGTGATATAGATGCTAATACCAAGTGGGGCTAAGATCCACACATTTAGCAGCATACATGGATAAATAGCTTGAGAATGATGGGCAGAGATGAGGGATGCTAATGGATCTGTGATGTCAGGGAAGTTTGTCTGATAAGGCGACAGGTTCCAGCAAAGATCTAAAAGTGAATATCTAGAGGAAAGAGAAGGAGGTCATGCCTTCTCCTCTTCAAGACTCTCCCTGTAGACTGTAGAGTGCATATGTGACTGCTTACCTCTCACTGGCCACAACTTAGTTGTGTGAGTCACACTTAGCTGCCTGGGGAAGCTGGAAACTGTAGGCTTTATTCGTTTCTCTTAATTCTATGTTTCTTCTTCTTTTTTTTTTTTTTCTATTTTAATATTGCTCAGACCATCCTCCATAAAAATGTAGTCTTCATTCTGATCAGCCATACACGCAGCTAAAAATTGAGATTCCTATTTCCAATAGAAGATGAAGAGAAAGCATACTGGGACACAATTATATCTGCCACATGGTAGTTGAGCCCTTGAAATGTGGCAAGTCCAAATGGAAGTGTGCTGTAAGTCTAAATGTACAACAGATCTCAAACTTACCACAAAAAAAAAACAGTAAAACATCTTATTATTTTTATATTGATTATATTGATTATATTTTTATATTGATTGAAAATATTTTGGACATATTGGGTTAAATGAAACATGTTATTAAAATTAATGTCACTTTTTGGTACTTTATTAATATGGCTACTAGAAAATTTGAAATTACATATGTGGCTCACTTCTGTGGCTTGCATTGTATTTCTTTGGTGCTAATTCTAGTGGGTTTTATTGTTTTCAGTAGGGGAGAAGAGAGATGGTATGTTTGGTTTGGGAGCATTTGAATTTCACTGACTGCACCTTTCTCTTTTATGTGTTTCTGATATAACTAGCCTTTGGAAGTCTTTTACACTTGTATGCCTCCAGTGGGAGAGATCACTATCTCATGAAGCAGTTTAAATCCCTCTTTGAGCAGCTCTTTTAGAAAACTCTTTAGGCCGGGTGCAGTGGCTCATGCCTGTAATCCCAGCACTTCGGGAGGCCGGGGCGGGCAGATAACCTGAGGTCAGGAGTTCGAGACCAGCCTGGCCAATATGGTGAAACCTCATCTCTACTAAAAATACAAAAATTATTCGGGCGTGGTGGTGGACGCCTGTAATCCCAGCTACTTGGGAGGCTGAGGCAGGAGAATTGCTTGAACTTGGGAGGCGGAGGTTGCAGTGAGCAGAGATCGCGCCATTGCACTCCAGCCTGGGCAACAAGAGCTAGACTCTGTCTCAAAAAAATAAAAATAAAAAACTCTTTAGGCCAGGGATGGTGGTTCACACCTGTAATCCCAGTACTTTGGGAAGCCAAGGTGGGATAATTGCTTGACCCCAGGAGTTTGAGACCAGCCTGGGCAACAATGTGAAACCCTATCTCTACAAAAAGTGGGGAAAAATATTAGTTGGGAATGGTGGTGCACACCTGTAGTCCCAGCTACTCAGGAGGCTGAGGTGGAAGGACTGCTTGACCCTGGGAGGTCGAGGCTGGCTGCAGTGAGTTACAATCGCACCACTGCACTCCAGTCTGGGCAGATGTCTTGTCTTCAAAAAAATAAAAAAAGAAGGAAAGAAAGGAGAAGGAAGGAAGGAAGGGAGGGAGGAAGGGAGGGAGGGAGGGAGGGAAACCCCTCTTTATTTGATGTCAACTCTACCTCTGTACAACTCCTTCCCTAGCCAACTTCTACCACCTTAGGACCACGTATAACACCACTGCTGCCTCTTCCCTGAGACAGAACTTTACCTGTTTGAAATCCCTTATACGTTTTCCTTTTTGGCCCATTTAAAGTAAATAACCCTCCTTTGCAGCCACCTCTTGGGAAAGGTTTTCCTGATCCTGCACCAAGAGCTTGAGGGTGGCCTCGCTAGTGCCCTCTCTGGACAACAGGGGGCCACTGCCAGGTCCCCCAGGTGAATGGAGGCTCACCGGGCCCCAGAATGGCTGGCAAGGCCGGTGCTCCCTCAGGCAGAATTGTCTTCAGTTCCAAATCCTCTTGGAATCTTCTCTGTTTTGTAATTTCTTCAGATTTATTTTGCAGTTCAGTAACTCTTTTTTTCTTTTCTTTTCTTTTTTTTTTTTTTTTTGAGATAGAGTCTTGCTCTGTCACCCAGGCTAGAATGCAATGGCGCGATCTTGGTTCACTGCAACCTCCGCCTCCCGAGTTTGAGTGATTCTCCTGCCTCAGCCTCCTGAGTAGCTGGGACTACAGGCACGCGCCACCACGCCCAGCTAATTTTTGTATTTTTAGTAGAGATGGGGTTTCACCATGTTGGTCAGGCTGCTCTCAAACTCCTGACCTCATGATCTGCCCCCGTTGGCCTCCCAAAGTGCTGAGATTACTGGGCGTGAGCCACTTCGCCAGGCCAGTAACTCTTCTTGCAGCTGGTTCTAATCTGCCATTTAACCTATCCACTAAGCATTTCATTGATCATACGTATTTTTCTTTCAGAGGGTTTTCTCTGGTTCCATTTTGAATATACCTGATTTTTAAAATAGGTTTTGTCCACTCTTTTTGTTCCATTGCATATTTCTTTCAACATTTCATATGTAGTTATATTCTAGTATCATCAGAAGTCTTTTGGGTATCTAAATCTGTTTGTTGTTTGTGCTGCCTCTCATTCTGGTGGTTTATCTGCATGTGTGATGATTTTTTTCTATGAGCTCTGAGAGGGCAGGGAATGGGCCCATATTTGGTTTTACCTAATGTGGGAAACTGGAGGGCTTCCGTTGTAGAGGGCTTTCCTCAGAGAGGATGTGCTTTTGCTTCTGCCAAGAGCTCAAGGACACTCCTACCTGGGCTCATGTTAGCCCAGAAATCAAGAGTATTTAGGGCTTAATGTGAGTGTCAAGTTCAGCCCCCTCACTTTGTTTGGGGTTGGGGATGGGGAGTGATAGAGCCTAGGTCTAACCTCCCAGCCGCTCTCAGGGATTCTCCACCGTTCTTCTTCAGATTCCAACAGGTAAGCAGATGATAGTGAGGCCAAGTTGGGGAGAGTAGATACTCCATGAGCCAAACTGGGAGGGAAGACACAGAGGAGAGGCGGAAAACACGAGAAGGCATGGAGGAGGGGAGGACTGAGGGAACCAGGCTTGGCTCGGGCAGAGTGAGAGATGGGCGGAGGATGGGGTGGGGCTAGCTAAAACACAGGAGATTCACTGAGGAGATTGGATCTGTTCTAAAGAAAACAGGGAGGGCAGTGATAAAACAGCAAGGGAGGGCCAGGCGCGGTGGCTCATGCCTGTAATCCCAATACTTTGGGAGGCCAAGGCGGGCGGATAACCTGAGGTCAGAAGTTCGAGACCTGGCTGGCCAATATGGTGAAACCTACGTAGTGAAACCCTCTACTAAAAACTACAAAAATTAGCCAGGTGTGGTGGCGGGCACCTGTAATCTCAGCTACTTGGGAGGCTGAGGCAGGAGAATTGCTTGAACTCGGGAGGTGGAGGTTGCAGTGAGCCCGAGATGGCACTCCAGCCTGAGTGACAGAGCGAAACTCCATCCCCCCAAAAAACAGCAGGGGAGTGACAGAATCCAGTTAGTTTTAGATGGCAAGTTGCAATATGGTCCAGAGATAGGCAGGGGCCAGAGGGAAGACCGGGAAATGCTAGGAAGGAAACCATGGCATAAGAAAGCAGCCAGGGAGGGGAGCAGGGGAGAGGCGCAGGGACTGTCTCTAGAGGCCTGGTTGGGGCTGCAGGCACCTCTGCTGCAGGTTGCAGTCTCAGGTGGGCAGCCGCCTCTGCGGTCAATAGGCTGCTACGTTCCCACCTGAGCTGCACCACAACTTGGCTCTCCTTTCAGGCAAAACCCCCTAAAGGAACTGCTTTCAAATACCCGGCTGATTGCATCCCTGGTTACCAGGAAAGAGCAGGACAAGTTACAGTCTCACCACAGGAAATAAAAAGAATGCTCCAGCAACTGGCAGCATTTTTCCACCATGATTCCAGCCAGCTGTCCTTTATGCTGCTTGGCACAAGAACTGCACCAGTGTAAGAATAGCAGCAGCTTCTTCAGTGCCAGGCACGGCGCTAAACACTTTGATCTTGTGTGATTCCATCTGAGGCAACCATCATCACAGGAGTTTCCACTAAATGGCTGAGAGGTTAAGTGTTTCGCCTAAGGTTGAACGGTCTGAAGCTGTGGAACAGGATTTTCATCCAGGCGTGTCTACCTCCTGAGGGTCTGTGCACCACATCCTGCCTTGGAAACCAGACTGACAGTACAAAAGCACCCCTCATTTTTTTTCCCAATAATTTGACTTTGGAATAATTTTAAGTTAACCAAAAAGTTGCAAAGATAGAGTTTCTGTGGGCCACTCACCCAGTTTCACCTGTTACCATCTTACATCGCCATGATATATTTGCCAAAAGAAGGAAACCACTGGTACATTACTACTAGCTTTATTCCAGACTTTAACTCCAGACTTTATTCATATTTTTAAATTTATTATTTACTTATTTAGTTTTTGAGATAGGGTCTTGCTCTGTGGCCCAGGCTGAATGTAGTGATGCAATCACAGCTCACTGCAGCCTCCACTTTCCAGGCTCAAGCAATTCTCCCACCTCAGCCTCCCAAGTAGCTGGCAGTACAGACGTGTGCCACCATGCCCAGCTAATTTTTTATTTTTTGTAGAGATGGCGTCTCCCTATGTTGCCCAGGCTGGTCTCAAACTCGTGGGCTCAATCCTTCCTCCTGCCTCGGCTTCCCAAACTGTTGGGATTATAGGCGTGAGCCACTGTGCCCTGCCTTTATCCTATTTCACTAGTTTTTATGTTAATACCCTATTCTAGTTCCA
The DNA here is from genome assembly GCF_003255815.1 of Theropithecus gelada. Classification (NCBI taxonomy): domain Eukaryota; kingdom Metazoa; phylum Chordata; class Mammalia; order Primates; family Cercopithecidae; genus Theropithecus; species Theropithecus gelada. Next base: position 146,901,058 of record NC_037673.1, read on the forward strand.
GAATCCAATCCAGGATACCACAATGCATTTAGTTTTCATGCCTCCTTAATCTCCTGTCCTTTTTTTTTTTTTTTTTTTTTTGAGATAAGAGTCTCGCTCTGTCACCCAGGCTGGAGTGCAGTGGCTCGATCTCGGCTCACTGCAAGCTCCGCCTCCCGGGTTCACGCCATTCTCCTGCCTCAGCCTCCTGAGTAGCTGGGACTACAGGCGCCCGCCACCACGCCTGGCTAATTTTTTGTATTTTTAGTAGAGAGGGGGTTTCACCATGTTAGCCAGGATGATCTCCATCTCATGACCTCGTGATCTGCCCGCCTTGGCCTCCCAAAGTGCTGGGATTACAGGTGTGAGCCACCGCGCCCGGTCTGTCCTTGACTTTCATGACTTTTAACAGTTTAAGGAGTACTGTTATTTTGTAGATGTCCTCTAACTGGGTTATGGGTTTTTAGGAGAATATCAGAGGTGAACTGCTCTTCTTATGTCAAACTAGAGTATGTATCAATGGATTTTTCACAAGTGATATCAACCTCAATTTGGTTAAGTTAGCGTGTGCCAAGTTTCTCCACAGTAAAGTTACTATTTCCCTCCTCCATATTCTGTTCTTAGGAAAGCAAATCACTAAGTTCAACCTACACCCTAAGGGGTGGGGAGTTCCACTTACTGAAGAGGGGAGTATCTACTTATATTATTTAGAATTCTAAGATTTGTACCTTCTCCCCCATTTGTTAAAATAATCAGTATCAACACCCTCATTTATCTTATGCTTTTGGCTTAATCATATCCTTTTTTAAAAAACAATTTTTTTTTTTTTTTAGTGAGATTGGGTCTCACTCTGTTGCCCAGGCTGGAGTGGAGTACAGTGGCACAATCACAGCTCACTGCAGCTTCAACCTCCCGGGCTCAGTCTCCAGAGAAGCTGCAAATGCAAACGTGCACCAGCATACCAATTTTTTTTTTTTTTTTTTTAAAGAGATGGGCGTCTCGATATGTTACCCAGGTTGTTTCTGTCTCAAGCCATCCTCCCACCTCGGTCTCCCAAAGTGCTGGGATTACAGATGTGAGCTACTGTGCTTGGCCCACACCCTTTAAGATGAAGGGATTCGGCCGGGCGCGGTGGCTCATGCCCGTAATCTCAGCACTTTGGGAGGCTGAGGTGGGCGGATCACCTTAGGTTGGGAGTTCGAGACCAGCATGACCAACATGGAGAAACCCTGTCTCTACTAAAAATACAAAATTAGCCAGGCATGGTGGCACATGCCTGTAATTCCAGCTACTCGGGAGGCTGAGGCAGGAGAATCGCTTGAACCTGGGAGGTGGAGGTTGCTGTGAGCCGAGATCATGCCATTGCACTCCAGCCTGGGCGACAAGAGCGAAACATCTCAGAAAAAAAAAAAAAAAAAAAAGAGGAAGGGATCCAGTGGGACACAGTGGCTCATGCCTGTAATCTCAGCACTTTGGGAGACAGGCAGGAGGATCACTTAAGCCTAGTTCAAAACCAGCCTGGGTAACACAGTGAGACCGTGTCTCAAAAGAAAAAAAAAAAATTAGCCAGGTGTGGTAACACACGCCTGTAGTCCCAGCTACTCAGGAGGCTGAGGTGGCAGGATTGCTCGAGCCCAGGAGATTGAAGCCGCAGTGAGCCATGATCACACCACTGCACTCCAGCCTGGGCAAGAGCCAGACCTTCTCTCAAGAAAGACTGAAAAAGATTGTCCAAGGTGGAAAAAGACTTGTGGAGCAGTCTGTACATCCAGACAGCGGATTATCATTTGGCAATAAAAAAAGAACTTACATGTGACCAAAGTAGATTCCACTTAGTCATGCACCAAATAATGTTTCAGTCAACAAAAGACCATACATTCACCAGTGGTCCCATGATTATACTGTATTTTAACTCTACCTTTTCTAAGTTAGGATACACAAATAGTATTGTTGTAATTGGCCACAGTATTCAATACAGTAACATGCTGTACCGACTCCAAGCGTAGAATCAACAGGCTGTATTATCTAGGTTTAGTTTGCACAAAATCACCTGACCTTTCTCAGAATGTATCCCCATCACTAAGCAATGCACAATTGTATATGAAATGCCAACAGGCAAATTTATAGATGGATTAATGATTGTTCAAGGCAGGGTAAGGAGCATTGCTAATGGGTTTGTTTTGGTGTGTGTGTGGGGGGGGTAGCAGGACAGGGTGTGAAATGCCCTAAAGCTCATTTTGTTTCATAATCTACAGTACTAGAAATCATTTTATAGGTGAATTGTATGTAAATTACCTCAATAAAGCTGTTACCTACAATGTGTGCAGCTTGAATCAGAACTGTTATCCTCTTGTAAGCTGTGACCTTTGCCAAGTGACTTCCCATGCTGGTTTTCTTGGCTGTATGATGGGCATAGTTGTATCTTTTTCATCAGATTAAGATTCAATGAGATTAACATCTCTAGCAAGGTTTGGCATGTAACAAACACTCATCACAGTAACCCCTTGTCTCAGAACCCATTTATTTGCTTATTCCCTCTGCCTAGAACACGCCATCAAAGACTGAAAGCAGCATCCCCAGGTTTTCCCCTCTTGTTGGTTTCTTTCCTCTACAATGACTACCTCAATGGTCTCATCTCTCCAGCCTGTGACACACAGCATCCTCTCCACTGGGCCTCACTAATCCTACCCAGCCACCAGCCCGTCCTAACCATGGCAGTCACCATCACAGGGCCTTGTGGTAATCCCTTGCAAAACACTGAGTACCATCTGGTGTCACTGGGTACTCAGAGCCGCATGCAAGTTTCCGGAAAGCAAGAACTTTTCTTTTTTATCGCTGATGAAAATAGGACTTGGTGTGTATTTGTGGGGTGACAATCTTTATGTACTTTATGTACTGATGTGGAACAATCTCCAAGATCTGCCAAGTGAAAAAAAGCAAGACACAGTAGAGTGAGCTCCCAGCTTTGCACAGAAGGTGTGGGGGGAGAATGCACACCCACGTGTGTTTATATATGGCATGGGTCTGGAAGGCTCCTCTTCGCTTCAGGCTACACTTGGATCCACAGTTCCCACTCTGACTCTTTAAGAATTGGTCCATTTTTAGAACCAGTATCTCCACTCAAAACGAGGTCTCCAAAGCCTTGGTCTGCTTTAGATGACCAAGGCAACTTAATGCTGCAAGTAGCATGGAAAAGACCCCAAATGCAGCACCAGGATCTCAGCTCTCCTCAGGCTCCTTCTCCCCAGAAGCCAAATAGGAGGAAGAAATCAAATGCCCGAGTAGCCCCTGATGAAGGAGAAAAGACTGGAGTTCAAACAGTTTACACGAAGGCAATTTATTAACAGAAAATATTTTGAGGAGTCTTGTTCACAGACGGCGACCACGGCGACCCCCCTTCCTGCGAGTGCTGTCAGAGGGGATGGGGGTGACGTCCTCTGTGTGGAGGAAGAGAAAGCGTCATTGCCTGGAGCTGGATGGGAAGGGCCCCCAGGCCTCCCTAGACCAATGGCCTAACCAATCAGTAACAGATCCTGCTGCTCCCCAAATGACTCCCCAGTACATAACAGATGGATGTGAACGTGAAGCGGCCCCATCTGCCAGTTCCTCGAATTTCCTGATGTGGTCTTAACTCACTTTCCAGAAAGGGAAACAGGCTGAGAGGTGTGCAAGATGTCAGAGGCACAGGAGAAATCCAGCTTCTGACATTTAGCCCACCATCTTCTCTAGAGGAAAAACCCGTTGGACAGGGTAACTGCAACTGTCTCCTTTGCATTAAGTAAAAAGATACTGAAAAAAGTCTGAAAAAATCTTTCAAGGTTGGGTGCAGTGGCTCATGCCTGTAATCCCAGCACTTTGGGCTTCAGGAGACTGAGGCCGGTGGAGCGCCTGAGGCCAGGAGTTCGAGGCCAGCCTGGGCAACATGGTGAAACTCCCCTACCAAAAAAAAAAAAAAAAAAAAAAAAAGCCAGGTGTGGTGGCACACACCTGTAGTCTCGGAACTACTCGGGAGGTTGAGGTGGGGTGGTGGGAGGATCCCTTGGACGGATCTGCCCAGGAGGCGAATTTATAGTGAGCTGAGATTGTGCCACTGAACTCTAGCCCACACAACAGAGTCAGACCCCATCTCAAGAAAACAAAATTATCCTTCAGGTAGGACACGGTAGGAACTTTGGCCTGGGGCGTCAGCGTACGTCTTTACTAACTGCAGAGAAACAATGTTCAGGCAAGAACTAATGCCCCCTTTCTAGGAGCTGTAAGGAGCCAGGAAATCACAGGCATGAGAGTATTAATAATGGAGGCTGGCACCCCCCTACTTCATTTATGGTTGTCACACGGCTGGCATGCCCTACGGCTATTTAGTGGGCAGATACCAAAAATGCTGAACATCCTACAACGCAGGAGATGGCACATACAAAATGCTCATAGCAATGCCCTCAAGAACGGAGGAAAGGACAATTCATCTCTTGTCAGTTTTACCGGCACCAGGCAGCGGAGGACAGAGATTCACAAATGAAACAGGACATTCACATCAAGGTGACAGAGATATTCAGGGAGAGATTTTTAAGTCAGAAGGTGACTCTTGTAGCCTCCCTTAACAAACTTAACTGCCCAAAGCGACCAGACCAGCCGCTGCGCATCCACTGGGCACAGCATGTGCTTTTTCGGGCTGATGCTTCAAAACAGATCCAAGCATTAGCTAGAGGAGGGCACCTACCAATCCGCCCGATCTTCATACCCGAGCGGGCAAGGGCTCTGAGGGCCGACTGGGCCCCAGGTCCAGGGGTCTTGGTCCTAGAAAATGGAGGTTTAAGTTAAGAAAAGCCTTTGGCCAAGTCAATGAAAGATCTCCTTTCTAAGATTCCAACACCCCGCTAGTTCAGAGGTCTGCAAACTTTCTTTAAAGAGACAGGGCTGGGGACAGTGGTTCACATCTGTAATTCCAGCACCTTGGGAGGCCAAGGCAGGGCGGACTGCTTCAGCTCCGGTGTTCAAGACCAGCCTGAGCAACATGGTGAAACCCCATCTCCACAAAAATACACAATTTAGCCAGCGTGGTGGCGCTACTACTAGCAGTCCCGACTACTCGGGAGGCTGAGGTGGGAGGACTGCTTGAGCCTGAAAGGCAGAGACTGCAATAAGCTGAGACAGCACTGCTGCACTCCAGCCTGGGGGAGAGTGAGACCCTGTCTTAAAAAAAAAAAAGAAAAAGAAAAAAGTCAGACGGTAAGTATTTTAGGCTGAGGGGCCACTATGGTTTTGTTGTATGTTCTGACCACTGTCTGGCCTGTTCACCTAATAGTCATCTAGTTTCATGCCCCCCCCACCCCACCACCACTCAAGGCCAGGTCCTTCCCCTCTCCTACAGGACTCCACCTCTTCCCCTCTGACTGTACCTCATGCCACCCTTTCCTTCACAGGTGCCCAGGTTCACCCTCAACATCAAGACCTTTCTTTGCAGTTGTCTCTAGCTGGAATCCCCTCCTTTTGTCCTTCCTTCACTGGAAGAACTCCGGACTCATTGAGACCTTAGTTTAAATTACACTTTATCACCAACTCCTTACTTGTACTTCCCGGCATTTGTCACAAATGAAAAGCACATACTCCCTGGCGCGCTGTTGTTTAAAGTCTGACTCTCCTACCAGCCTAGGTCCCACACAAGGAGGGTAGAGACCATGTCTATGTTTCCTATGTTTCACCCATCACTCTCTTCTAGTACCTGAAACACAGCTCCTGGTATACAGTGGGTGCTCCACACTGAGCTGCTGGGGGTGTACAGAGGAGCCAATTATTAAATATGTATATGACTAAAATATCTTGTTCAAGGTCACAACGAAAAACCTGAACCTCAAATCCAGGTGCTCCAGCACCCAAGCCCAGCAGGTTTTCGACCACCTAGTCATCCCCTCCACGTCTCGTACCTATTTCCTCCTGTGGCCCGGAGTTTGATGTGTAGGGCGGTGATACCCAGCTCCTTGCACCTCTGGGCCACATCCTGGGCAGCCAACATAGCAGCATATGGCGAGGATTCATCTCGGTCTGCCTTCACCTTCATCCCACCAGTCACACGGCAGATGGTTTCTCTGGGGACAAAAGCACAGGGTCATTTCTTCCTTGTCCAAAAAGGAGTGCTTACGATATCCTAATGAGTGAAGAGCACCACAGCTCAGTCATTTTGGAGGATGATGGTCATGGGCTCTGCCCTCATGGAGTTCAGTCTAATGGGGTTGAATGGCCCAATATAGGTAAACTCAGCATTAACACTTTATATATCTACTTCTGCATTTAATCCTTACAATCACTCCACGAGGCAGACACTACTGTCCTCATTTTACATATGAGGAAACCGAAACTCAGAATTTGAGTGATTTCACACAAGTCACAACAACTTGCTAAATGGCAGTCGAACCCACATCCAGAGCTCACTTGCAGTCCACTGCTGCTCCTACAAAGGGAACTAAGGAAAGAAATTCCCAAGAAACCAAGGATTCAATAACCATCACACTATAAGGACAAAGAATGTGTCTCCTCTCTTGTAACCCCTGGGAAATCACAATATTTGTGGGCTAAATGGACAAGCATATTTTCTTACCTGGATAAAACAGCATTTCTTTAGAGAGAACCCCCTCCACTGCTAGCCCATCCCAGCCATTGCTTTCCTCAGCCTTTTGCCAGCTGGGTGCCTCTCCACCCAGGTACTCACTTGCCAGAAAGGTCAGTGACATGGACAAAAGTGTCATTGAAGGATGCAAAGATATGGCAGACACCAAATACATTCTCTCCTTCAGCCACCTGAGGTCCGAGGCTGATGACCTGTTCTTCCTTCTTTTCCTTCCCCTTTCGAGGTGCCATTTCTGAGTGGAAGGAAAAGAAACTCAAGGTTAACAGACAAAACATTTCCAGAATCCCTTTCCCCCGGCTATTAAAGAAAACCCTAAGTCTTGCTTCATGTCCCTGTCTTCTTCCATCCAGGACTCTGCTATATTCTCTCATCTCTGCCTTACTAAAAGTTCTTTCTCCTTGCACTCGGAGGGGTGTCAACTGTGGCCATATAGCAAAGTACCATGAGAAGTATTCTTTCCCCAGAAACTATCAACAGTGAAGCTCACAGCAGCTACAGGATAGAAGCCTAGGGATCTAGCAGCAGATGCCTGAAGGCTGCATCCCAAAAGGCAAGAAGAAACCCAAGACCAATACCTACCCATGTACTGGTAACACCATTCCAAACACCCTTTATGGGGCGAGGGAGCTGCCTGACTCCTGCATGAACTCCTCAGCTTAGAATTCAAGGGTCCCTTACCCACACAGCCCTCAAGCCTCTCATCTCCTGTTTTCCTGTGCTCCACCTGATCCCTTCAAAAGCCCAAAATGCAATTGATTTGACACCCACAACTATTTAGAACTAACTCTTTCACCAACATCAAATATCAAAGGCACTAAAATACATCCAAAAGGCAGGGAAATGGGAAAGACCCATCCCAGAAATCTGATGTGTCTCTGAGACCAAACAACTCTAACCTATTATGGCCTTATAAGTGCAATCATACTGTCACAGGATCTAAGGGAGGGAGAAACTGACAGGAGGAAGGCAGGTGAGAATGAATGAGAAAGTGGAAGACTAGGAGAAGACTGCTTCCTGCCTAAAGACCCAGGCCTTCTGAACCTCCTGGTGTTCAAAACAATTTAACATATTCAGAAGACACTAACGCCAATCGGTATCCTGCAGATGGTGAAGACAGAGAGTGTCTCAGCCTATGGTCACAGTAAAGACAGTGACAAAACCAAACCTAGAAACAACGTGTCCTGACTCCCAGCCCAGCACTCTCTGCCTCCTGCCAAGATGCCTCTACACCACAAATAACTACCCCAGTCTGTCTCAGGTGTTCCTAGACCTCTCCTGTGCCTTCCCTATATAAACTTTAGTGTGTGACCACAGTAAGTACTTCAAGTTTAAGTCTTGGGTGTACGAAGTTAACTGTTCCTATCTTCAAATCAGGCTAATGAACACGACGAAGTGCGTTAACTATCGTAAGGAACGCGCCACAGAAGAGAAGACTAAGGTTCTACCTGGAGAAGCATAGAAAGGCTCCAGCAGATCTCAACTATGTAAGCATGAGTATGTTTCGGCATGGTGGCCATTCAGTAAATGCCAATTTGCCGTTTCTCTGTCCCTAACATCCCCTATAGTAATGAGCAGAGTGGTCATCGGGGGTATATAAATGCAGGGCAAGCACACAGCAAACATTGGTGCTGGGCCCTGAGCACCTAGAACTTGCAACGTGCCCGACTCAGCAACGGAAAGAATTGCCCAGATTTAGAAGCATCCAATACAGGGCGAGAATTTTCCCTGCTTTCCTTCTTTGAATGATCACTACAAATCTATGGGATCGGTGCTACTGTTATTCCTATACTGCAGATGAGGAAATGAACGAGATTAGGCGCGGGCCTGCGATAATCAAGAAAAAAGTTGGCGAGATAGGGGTGGGAACCCACGTCTGTCCCGGGTTCGCTCAACTACGCTGTGCCCCTGAAACGAGGCCGTGGCCGTATTGCGGGGCCGAGGCCTTAAAAGGTTGGACCCGCACTCACCCTTACTTCGCAAGCTCCTCCCTGAAGCAAAACCGGCCTTCCGAGACCAGGCGCGAACTCAATCCCGAGTTGGCCAGGATCCAAGTGGGCCAGCCGCGCGTCTCTTGCCCGGCACCTAGCTCAGTTCCCACGGAAAGACCCCAGTCTTTCGTTCCAAGCCCCACAGGGTCCCCTTGCTGCAGGATGCCCCCCGATTCTCGCGCCCGGGCCTCCTACCTGCACGTCGTCTACAGACTCCAGACCGGAAAGAGAGAGTGGAAGAGGGAGGAGCGACGGGTCACTTCCGTGTCCCGGAAGTATACCTCTGAGGTCACGGGGCGAGGTCGGCTCCCGGAAGACGCCGCCATTATTGCTTCCAAAGAGTTGGAAGGAAAGACTCGTCATAGGGAAAGACGATTTATTACTTAAGGGAGAGCGAAAAGAGGCAGAGTGGCTGGTTGTCGCTGCGAGCGGGTCTGCCTAAGCGACAGTACGAAACGGCTACACCCGCGGGGTGAGGTGGGCCTGTATTCCATGACGGCGGTGGCCTGGCTAGACAGACTTCCGCCCTCCTGACTCCCGCCCTGGCAGCCTGGGAGCGGCAGCGCCCCTTGTGTGGAGCAGGGGAATAACAACAACAAAACGGCATTAATTAAAGCCAGGGTGGTGCCTGCGTCTAGTCCCAGGTACTTAGGAGGCTGAGGATCGCTTGAGCCGAGTAGTTCAAGGCCAGCCTAGGCAATATAGACGGGGAAAACCACCGTGATCACGTACTTTGTCATACTATATAATGGGAAAAATAAGAATAAATTATTCAATATGTATTTACAGACCGGTCTGGGCTAAACAGTTTATATGCATTGCTTCATTTACTCCTCAAGACATTGTCACATTGTCAAATAGTTTTGATTTCCTTCTTACAGATAAAGGATGTTAACTGAGAGCACACCTTTGCAGACGGTTTGGAATTCTAGCTTCAAAGCCCATGTGTTTAATAGCTACTTCCACATAGCCCTTTAATAACTATATATATTTTTAAAATATTTATATATTTATGTATTTATATATATTTTTATATATGTGTATACATATAGTTATTAGAGGGCTGTGTGGAAGTAGCTATTATATATATATGTATATTGAGATGGAACCTTGCTCTGTGGCCGAGGCTGGAGTGCAGTGGCACAATCTCGGCTGACTGCGACCTCCACCTCCCAGGTGCAAGCGATTCTCCTGCCTCAGCCTCCCGAGTAGCTGGGACTACCGGCGCGTGCCACCACTCCCGGCAAAATTTTTTTTTTTATTTTTAGTAGAGACGGGGTTTTACCGTGTTGACTAGGGTGGTCTCGATTTTCTGACCTCGTGATCCACCCGCCTCGGCCTCCCAAAGTGCTGGGATTACAGGCATGAGCCATGGTGCCCATCCTCTAATAATAACATTGAAGGACCTTGAAGGTTTGGGAGAATATGTCGGAGCTGTGGGGAAGGGCCAAGAAGTGTACCTCACAGAGCTAGGCAAGCAGTAGATACATTTTAGCTATATACTATATGTAATATTTATATGGACTATATACAGTATTTTTGGATTACATACTATATAAATATTATAGATATATTTTTTATATATTAATATATCCTGTGGCTGCAGCCTGGGTGACACAGCGAGACCCTGTCTCAAAAAAAAAAAAAAAAAAAAATTCACTCTGCTAAACTGAAAAACTCATCATACCTTCTTTTTTTTTTTGAGAGAGTCTGGCTCTTGTTGCCCAGGCTGGAGTGCAGTGATGCCATCTTGGCTTACTGCACCCTCTGCCTCCTGCGTTCAAGTGATTCTCCTGCCTCAGTCTCCCGAGTAGCTGGGATTACAGGTGTGCACCACATCACCCGGCTAATTTTTGTATTTTTAGTAGAGACGGGGGTTCCACCATGTTGTCCAGGCTGGTCTCGAACTCCTGACCTCAGGTGATCCACCCGCCTCAGGCTCCCAAAGGGCTGGGATTACAGGCATGAGCCATTGCACCTGGCCTCAACATACCTTCTTGTTGCATTGCGTTTCTTCCATGATGAGTGACGTCAGACATCTCTTTACCGATTGTTTTAACCATTTGCATCTGTTCTGTGAAATGTCTGTATTTTTTGAAGGAGAGGACTTTTTTGTTTTAAGTAATGAGCTTCCCAATATGTTAGCAGAGACTGGAGTATTGTGGAGTGAGTACCGCTTTGGTTAAGAGTTGTATTAAACAGACCTCCAAACCTCACATGGTTTCATGGAGGGAGCAGGGCTTGATCTTATGGCTAAAGGCAGCCCACACAATCACCTCAGGACAAATGTTTCCACAGGGAAGCCTTATCTTTATCCCAGAAACCATCAAAGTCACTGCTTTCAAACTCCACTTTATTTAATCAACATATTTATTGTTTCTGCAGTTATTAGCTGTGAGTCTTTGGGCAACATTGTAACCTCTCTGGGCTTCAGTTTCCTCATCTGTGAAATAGGGATGATAATAGTATATTTATTTTTTTATTTTTTTATTTTTTGAGACAGAGTCTCGCTCTGTTGCCTTCTCCTGCCTCAGCCTCCCTAGTAGCTGGGTCTACAGGCACACACCACCACGCCTGGCTAGTTTTTTTGGTATTTTTAGTAGAGACAGGGTTTCACCATGTTGGCCAGGCTGATTTTGAACTGACCTCAGGTGATTCACCGCCCCCCTGCAGTCTTCCAAAGTGCTGAGATTACAGACGTGAACCACCGCACCCAGCCAATAATAGTACATTTTAAAAATGTATATTGAAAACTGCGGGGCTCAGTGGCTCACACCTGTAATTCCAACACTGTAGGAGACTGAGGCAGGAGGATCACTTGAGCTCAGGAGTTGGAGACCAGTCTGGGCAACATGGTGAAACACCTTCTCTACAACAAATAGGAAAATTAACCAAGCATGGTGACCTGCGCCTATAATCCCAGCTACTTGGGAGGATCACCTGAGCCTGGGAGGTCAAGGCTGCAGTGAGCTGTGATCACACCACTGCACTCCAGCCTGGGCGATAGTGAGACCCAGTATATATATTTTTAAAATGTATACTGAAAACCTATATCTTTTGTTTTTTGAGACGGAGTCTTACTCCGTTGCCCAGGCTGGAGTGCAGTGGCACGATCTTGGCTCACCACAACCTCCGCCTCCCGGGTTCAAGCAATTCTCCTGCCTCAGCCTCCCAAGTAGCTGAGATTACAAGTGCCCTCCACCACACCCAGATAATTTTTTGTACTTTTAGTAGAGATGGGGTTTCACCATGTTGTCCAGGCTGGTCTTGAACTCCTGACCTCAGGTGATCCACCCACCTTGGCCTCCCAAAGTGCTAGGATTACAGGCATGAGCCACCACACCCAGCTGAAAACCTGTACCTTTATTGGGTGCTTACTCTTTGTCAGGCACTGAGATACAATCATGGCATTTGAACTGAGACTTGAAAGTAAAGTAGGAATTAGCTATGTGAAGGTGTGAAGAATGGTCTGGGCAGGGAGAATAGAATATGCAAAGGCCCTGAGGTGGGTAAGTGTTTGGAGAGCTCAAGGAATGAAAAAATGGCCAGTAGTACTGGGGTGTTGTGAATAAGGGAAGAGGAATGGGGGCTGGGGCTAGAGGGGCGGCCCAGCCACTTTCTGTGGGGCCTCACCTCCCTGTTGCCCTGTCTGTGTTGCCCACCCCACTGCACCCCTGCACTGTCAACACTGCCAGCACAGGGGTGTGCTTACCCTCCCCTCTCAGAGCTCACACACTCAGGGAGCACTCGAAGAGCACCTAGGATGTGTCTGATGATGTAAATACTTGGGATACATCAGTGACGAAAACAATGGTCCCTACCCTCTCAAAGTCTACATTCTGGAAGGAAGGGCAGACATAATGTCTAAGTAAGTTTTCTATTATGTTAGAAGGTGGTCAGTCCCATGGAAAGAAGAAAAAGTTGGCTAGGCATAGTGGCTCATGCCTGTAATCCCAGCACTTTGCGAGGCTGAGGTGAGCAGATTACCTGAGGTCAGGAGTTTGAGACCAACCTGGCCAACATGGTGAAACCCCGTCGCTACTAAATATACAAAAATTAGCTGGGGGTGGTGGCAGGTGCCTGTGATCCCAGCTACTTGGGAGGCTGAAGCACAAGAATAGCTTGAACCTAGGAGGCGGAGGTTGCAGTGAGCTGAGATTGTGCCGTTGCACTCCAGCCTGGGCGACAAGAGTGAAACTCTGTCTCAAAGAAAAAAAAAGAAGAAAGAAAAAGTCAGGCAAGGCGAAGGGTACTGAAGGTCTGAGGAAAGGGGCGGGGTGGGTGGCTGAATTAAACAGAGAGGACCAGGCAGCCTTGCTGAGGAGAGATTTGAGCAGAGCTGTGAGGTGGAAGAGGGAGCCAGCCTTGCTGGTATTTAAGGGAAGATGGTTATGGGCAGAGGGAACAGCATGTGCAAAGCGCAGGGGCGGAAGTATGACTGGCATGTTCTAGGGACAGCAAGGAGGCCAGGGTGGCTGGTATGGCGTGAGCCAGGGTGGGCAGGTGAGGAGATGTGACGAGAGGTCATTGAGGGTGGGGAGAGATTGTGTAGACCGTGTAGGCCTTAGAGTTCATTGGCTTTTACTGAGTGGAGCCACTGGAAGGTTTTAAGCAGAGTGACAGAACTGACTTCTGTATTAATAGGTGCACTCTGGGTGCTCTGTGGGGAACAGACTCCCAGTGGGGTGGGGATGAGGAGCAAAAGTAGAAGCAGGGGTGAGGGGCAAAAGTAGGAGGTTTTTGCAGTAAAGCCAGTGAAAGATATTGGTAGCTGAGATGGAGGAGGCATCGGTAGAGGGAGAAAGAAATCGTTAAGATTTGGTTTTATTTTGAAAATGGGGGCCTATCACTTCTCAATCTTTTGGCTAAGATTGAGTGAAAATGGTGGGAGAGTGCAGTGGCTCACGCCTGTAATCCCAGCACTTTGGGAGGTCAAAGTGGGTGGATCAATTGAGGTCAGGAGTTGGAGATCAGCCTAGCTAATATGGCGAAACCCCATCTCTACTAAAAATACGAAAATTAGCTGGGCGTGGTAGCGCACACGTATAATCCCAGCTATTCGGGAGGCTGAGGCATGAGCATCGCTGGAACTCAGGAGGCAGAGATTGAGATCGTACCACTGCACTCCAGCCTGGGGGACAGAGTGAGACTCCGTCTCAAAAAAAAAAAAAAAAAGAAAAAAGAAAAAAGAAAGAGAAAATGGATCCAACAGGATTTACTGATAGATTAGACTAGACATGGGGCACAGGAAAAGAGTGTTATCAAAGATGATTCTAGCATTTATAGCTGGAGGAACCAGAAGAATGGAGTTGCCCTCAGCTGGGGTAGGGAAGGCAGAGGGTGGAGGAGGAGGTTTTTAGGGGAAGATCAGATGCCCACTCGTAGGCCTGAGTTTGAGCTGTTTATTACATATCCAAGTGGAGCTGTCAGAATGACAGCTGGGATAGATGAATCTGGAACTGAGAAGTGGATCAGGGCTGGAGGTGTAAATTTGGGAGTCTCCAGCATACAGATGGTATTTAAAATCACAAGACTGATTTTAATCACGAGTCCCACCAAGGGGCTGCGTGTAGATAAAGAAGAGGCTAAGGACTGAGCGTCGAGAACATGGGGATAAGAGAAGGAGAGAGCCAGGAAAATAAGCCGTGAACAGAAATGGGAGGAGACCAGGAGAGGGCACATCCAGAAGCCAACTGGAGAAATGCAATCAAGGAGAAGGGCGTGTGCACCTGTGCCATCGCACTTAGAGGTCAAGGATAACAAGGGCTGAGGATGACTGTTGGATGTAGCAACATGAAATACTGGGGACTTTGACAAGAGCAGCTTGATTGGGGGGCTGGGTGGGGGAGTGCAAAAATGTGAATGGAGTAAGAGAGGGAGGTGTGGACAGCTTTTTCCAATTTTTTTTTGTATGTATTTATTTAAAGACGGAGTCCCTCTCTGTCGCCAGGCTGGAGTGCAGTGGTGCGATCTAGACTCACTACAACCTCCATCTCCTGGGTTCAAGCAATTCTCGTGCCTCAGCCTCCTGAGTAGCTGGGATTACAGGCATACGCCACCACACCCAGGTATTTTTTGTATTTTTAGTAGAGAATGCTGGCCAGGATGGTCTCAATTTCCTGACCTCGTGATCCGCCCACCTCGGCCTCCCAAACTGTTGGGATTACAGGCATGAGCCAGCACACCTGGCCCAATTATTTTTTTAAAAAAATTTTAGGCCGGGCGCGGTGGCTCAAGCCTGTAATCCCAGCACTTTGGGAGGCCGAGACGGGCGGATCACGAGGTCAGGAGATCGAGACCATCCTGGCTAACACGGTGAAACCCCGTCTCTACTAAAAAATACAAAAAACTAGCCGGGCGCAGTGGCAGGCGCCTGTAGTCCCAACTACTCGGGAGGCTGAGGCAGGAGAATGGCGTGAACCCGGGAGGCGGAGCTTGCAGTGAGCTGAGATCCGGCCACTGCACTCCAGCCTGGGCGGCAGAGCGAGACTCCATCTCAAAAAAAAAAAACAAAAAAAAGGCGCGGGGCGCGGGGGCCCAAGCCTGAAAACCTAGCACTTTGGG